>NW_021703767.1:57662183-57803018 GCF_005190385.1 Monodon monoceros
TGTGTGTGTGTGTGTGTGTGTGTGTGTGTGTGTGTGTGTGTGTGTGTACTTACACAAGGAGAAGAAGGAAGAGGAAAACAGGAAGGGAGGGAATTTGATATGTTAATGTAACTTTTTTTCATTTTTAAGAACTACACTTTTTTGTTTTTCCTTAGGTGCCTTAGCTGGACCAGTTATTGTGGAGCCACATGTCACAGCAGTATGGGGAAAGAATGTTTCACTGAAGTGTTTAATTGAAGGAAATGAAACTATAACACAAATTTTATGGGAGAAGATACATGGCAAAAGTGCACAGACTGTTGCAGTTCATCATCCTCAATATGGATTCTCTGTTCAAGGAGAATATCAGGGAAGGGTCTTGTTTAAAAACTATTCACTTAATGATGCAACAATTACTCTACATAACATAGGATTCTCTGATTCTGGACAATATATATGCAAAGCTGTTACATTCCCACTTGGAAATGCTCAGTCCTCTACAACTGTAACTGTATTAGGTAGGTGTACTTAAATTGTATATTTTGGTCGTGTGGTGAGGATTATTGTAAAAGTATTTTCAAGAACTTAAAATAATTGAAATTATATATAAATGTAGGTTTAAAATAAAATAATTCAGATATGTTTTTTCAAGTTCTGTCATAAAATTCTATGATTCTAGACTCTCAGTTTAAACTAAATCTTGTCCCTATCTACCTGTGTATCTATATAAAGCTGTGTAATTTATAGCTATTTTACTTTCTTCATGAAAGATTGTTTTTTATTTATAATACTAAGTGCTGAGATTCTTTGACATTTATTTTCATTATTTCCCCTCAAATTTTCAACCTTTAAATTACCCTCTTTAAATAAGCTTTTCCATTTTTTAAGTGACTGTGGTCTTAGAGCCATTGACATCTCATGTTTGTTTTTCAAATCAGCTTTTATTTCTGCTGTTGTGGATTTGCATAGCTATTTGAATCTTGGTCTATTGCTTGCATTGAAAGATCTTCTGCCTTTTCCTATCTGAAAACTATTAAAGTTTATAGCAGAATTTAGGAAGAGCTTATTAGCATTAAAATAGTCACCTGCAGTGAAAGGTAAACCAATTTGGAATAGCTGGTGAGTACTTTTATAATACTAGAAGGAGGATTAAGGAGTAAAAGCAACTGTAGCCATTTCCACCCAGAGTGGAACTCCTTTAATGGGTGGTCTTTGCTATGAATCTGCCTGTTTGCCTGTCAGGGACTTTGTAAGGTCTGCTGATAGCTTTCCCTACTCAATCCTTCTTCACTTTTCTCCCAGATGTTGTTCCCTAATAAGCCTTTTGTACTCCTCATTTGATCTCAGTGTCTGCTTCCAGAGAACCAAATAACTACACAGCCTCTAATATTTAATGGCATGATTTCAGGGTCACTGATGTGCAGGAAAGAAATTTTGTCCAAATATGTTATATATTTTTTCATATTGAGAAATACTACTTAAAAATAGAAATAATTAAATATTTGAAGACTTTAATGTTTAAGAGCCTGCCCTAAGAGCTGTGGGAAAAATATAACTTATGTTTACAAAATTGATACTTTTGAGACCTGTTTTGATTGGAAGGCAGGGCATAAATATCTGAAAAATCAAGTGCAAGCCATTGGGGTAAAAAAAGTCACAGAAAAATTCAGTGTCAAGAAAAAATAGATAAATAGTTCGCATGTAGAAGAGAGAACTCGTGAATAAGACGTTTTGCTTTAAATTTTAGTAATTCCCCTTAAATTAACACAATACTCAGTGGTTTAAAACTCGACTGTTGGTAGTATAAGACTAGTCATGCTTTTAGCTGGGTCTTCTTCTCTAACTTCATCTATTCCACTCCTTGCTCTACTTCTCCCAGCAACCCAAATTTTATAATCATAATTAACTATTTATACTTCATTAACACCTATTTTTTTACATGTGTAGTTTTCTTATGCCTGGATTGCCACCTTTTTCCTCCTGTCTCTTTCTTCTAGATTCTTCTATTTAACTGCTCCTCATCAAACCACATCTTTTTTTTTTTTTTTTAATTTATTTTATTTATTTTTGGCTGCCTTGGGTCTTCGTTGCTGCACCTGGGCTTTCTCTAGTTGTGGCGAGCGGGGGCTACTCTTTGTTGTGGTATGTGGGCTTCTCTTGTTGTGGAGCATGGGCTCTAGGCATGCAGGCTCAGTAGTTGTGGCACACGGGCTCTAGAGTGGAGGCTCAGTAGTTGTGGCACACGGGCCTAGTTGCTTAGCGGCATATGGGATCTTCCTGGGCCAGAGCTTGAACCCGTGTCCCCTGCATTGGCAGGTGGATTCTTAACCACTGTGCCACCAGGGAAGCCCCAAACCACATCCTTTTGGAAGCCATTCTTGAAATATCTACCCCTCTGCAATTTGATGGGGGTTTTTTGCTCTTTTGCCTTTGTATCTTGAGCTTATCTTTGTTGTAGCAATTAACATAATGCTTATTGTATGTCTTCTTCACTATAAACTTATGGTAGACTGCAACTGTGCACTTTAAAATTTAACTTTATATCCCTAAAGCCTGTAAGAGTTTCTGGTATGTAGCAGTAATACACTAAATGTTATTTAAGTAGGGCATAGGAATGGATAAATAAACTCTGTAGTTTAGAAATGTTTTGTAGAAAAGTAGTTGAGCCAGTCCTTGAATGGTGGATAGGTTTTAGGTAGGCAAACAGGAAAGAAGTATAGGGAGGAGAATGAGCCAACGCAGGGAGGCAGAAAACAGCATATATTAGGGCAGAGTTTCTTCAGAATTGGCATTGTTGAACTTTTGGGCTGGAATTCTTGTGATGAGCTGTCCTGTGCATTGTAGACTGTTCAGCAGTATCCATGACCTCTACCCACTAGATGCTAGTAGCAGTTCCTTAAGTTTCAACAAGTTAGAATGTCTCTCAACATTACCAAGTGTCCTCTGCAGGACCACTGAGTAATTTGTTGATTGTTCAAAGGATTTATATAAAATACAAGAATTAAAGGCTAGAAAGGTAGAGCAGGACCACTTTAAAGTAATCTAAATATTAAGATGGGGAATTTGAGCTTTATATTGCTGGAAATGCAAACTTAGTGTACAGCATTGTACTTCTTCTCACCTCTCTTCTTTTATTCTCAGATTCTTACTGTTTATTATTTATTTATTTATTTATTTTTGGCCACGCTGCACGGCATACAGGATTTTAGTTCCCTGAGCAAGGATCAAACCTGTGCCCCCTGCAGTGGAAGCATGTAGCCCTAACCACTGGACAACCAGGGAAGTCCCAGATTCTCGCTGTTTAAAGCATGGTTCATGAACCAGCAGCAGTGGCATCACTTGGGAGCATGTTAGACATACAGAATTACAGACCCCTCCCAGACTTGTTGAATGATAAATCTACATTTTAGCAAGATCCCCAAGTACTTTTTATGCACAGTAGAGTTTGAGAAACACTGCTTTGACCATCTTCTCACCTTGCTTAGAGGGATACCTGACTCGTAGACCTGATTTAGAAGTAATGTGATGAAAGTTGTGATTTAAGATGATGAGTCTGGTGTTTTTGATGGATTGAAATGAAGAGTCCTGAAATCATAATGCCTCAGCCATGAGGCCATGAAAGCTTGAAGTTAATTTTCTAATTTCTGCCACTTGAGTGAGGAAGGGAACTACTACAAAGGAAAAATTAGCAGAACGTTGTAACTGACTGTATATAATAAACTAGGGAGGTTTGAACAGTAACAGGTTTTGAACCTTAGTGATTGAGTAAATTATGTTACCGTTAATTTAAATGGGCATATCTGAATGAAAAACATGTTGGGGATTGGGAGGATGAGACGATGAACTCAACATTTGGCTTATTGAGTTGGAGGATACATAGGCAAACAATTCCAGGTAGGTGGTTAGAAACTATAGAGTCAAGCTTTGTATCAAAAGCAAATAAAATCAGGGATCATCCAGGTAGTAGTGTTTATCAGATAAAAGTTTTTAAGAAACTTATAAAAAGTAACTGAAGGCCTAAGACTCAGTATTTATTAGGGCAGAGATTGGAAGAAATAGAGATGAGGAGTTCAAATAGATAGCTTTGAGAAAAACTGTCAAAGTAATATTATTCATATCAAGAGAAGAAAAAAGTTTTTAAGATTACTCTAGCAGCTTTTTCCTACAGTGAGAATCAAGCCATACAGAAAGTGATTTCAGTGACCATTTTTTCAGTTCTTCGAAGGCTGGCACATAGCTACTATCATTCTAAATGCATAGCCCAGAAGTTAATTCATTACTTACAGCAGATACCTGAAGGCATTAGAACTTAATTCTTTTGGAACTGATTGGGAAGAACTGCACTAAGTATCAAATTTTACCAAATCAGTCAAAGAGAACAGGCAAAGAAAAGTATTGAGTGTATAGATTAGGCAGTGACATTAGAGTTTCAAAGGAGTAGTAGTAATAGAAAGTGAATTAAGGGAATGTAATATAGCAAAAAGCTTTGGGAACACTAAACAGCAGATGCCCCATAGCAGAAGAGTTGTACAATTGGTTACTTCCTTTTGATATATGGGATATTATATAGTTGTTAAAATTGTAGTTAAGAGAAGTATTGCTGCTTGAAAATAAAATGAGCCACAAAACTGTAGGTATGCCATGATTACATCTATATAGAAACTAGAAACAAATAAGAGAAGGAAATGGAAGAATATGATAATGACTGTATTAAGATATTACAGTTGTGGATAAGTTTTCTTTGTTTTTCCAATTTTTAGTAATATTACTTTTGTAATTAAAAAAAAAAAGATTTCCACTGCTGCACATGATGGAGTAACAGGGACTGGATTTACCCTTTCTCTCTCTAGCAACAAAAAAACTAGGCAGCTTAATAGGCATGGTAGGATTATGATCCCTGAAAGAAGGAAAATAAACAAGATGAGTTCTACAATTGCTCCAGCCTTCTCCTTAGGCAGTTTCCAGTGACAGCTCAGTGACAAGGAATTCAGGTAGAGAATGCTAGTCTTACTGAGTTTAAGAGACAGATTGGACAGGTGATTAGAATTTGTGGAACAGAATACTGGAAAGAAGGGAACATGAGAGAGAAAGAGAGAATGTGTATGCTTTAGAGACCTACAGAATGGCCCTCTGAATTCTTTGGCTTAGTACTGATCTATGTGCATGTGAGAGGAAACTTTTGAGGTGGATGAAAGAACCAACAGAAAGAAGTAGGCTTAACAATCCTGACATTAATGCAGGGCCAGGAAAACTTCATGTTCCCCCAAATCAGAGTATATAGGGCATTGGGTAGCATCTTAAGAGGAAGCAACAACAAAACCACTAGACAGGGAAGGGTGCAGAGAAGTTAACTTAAATGTTGGGGAATATGAGAAAAGTAACTTTAGAAAGCAACTGAAGTGTACAACCAGGAGATTGATTCCCTTCAGAAGAAATAGAAATAACAATTTAAAATTGACTTTAAGGTAATTTTTTAAGTTCCTCGAAGATAAAAGCCTCTATTGATGGCACAGGTTATTCACATTAACTCTCCCATGGTGGGGGATGGGCAAGTGAAATGTTAAAAACCATTGAAAACTTCAAAGAAATAACAACATAGTGCGGAATATAACTAGACCAAATCTAAGAGAAGGTGGAAACATAGAAATAAACCTAGTACCGAAAGCTGAAATCTGTATTCAACCTTGGGGACATTAGACAATTTAGAAGAGACACTTAAGATGATGAACTAAGCTTTCAAGAACCTTGAGAAGTGAGAGAGACAAATAGCTGAATGCAAGTCTGCTCAAGATGGGATGTCTAATAACCTTTCTTATATTCTCCTGGTACCCAAAGGCTTAACAGTTTTCAGAATAATAGTACACATGTAGGAAACCAGTCTTTTTATAGACTTCTAGGCCTGGTTTATATCACTTGAGTAGTCTGAAATTAAGGAGATCCTGGACTGGATAGTGTTCTCAGGAGCTAGCTTAGCAGAAGAAAACACAGAAAGGTACTGCATTCTCAGCCTCAAATTACTTCTACCTTCATTATTCAAACTCAAGGATTCATCTGCTTGAATAACCAGGCATACAAGTAAAGAAGACTCCACAAGCAGCAGCCAGTGCAAACAAGACAACAGAAACAGACCTGCATGAGATGTTGGAATTATCAGACACAGACTGTTAAACAACAGTGCTTACCATTTGAAGGGATAAGTCAATCTCTTAAATTTCTGTAGAGAACAAGAAATTTGGTCTACTTCAAGGCCAAATTACTATGTGATATATATAGTAATTTGGCCTCGAAGTAGACAGGTAACTCTTAGTACAAACATACCTTGGAGATATTGTGGGTTCAGTTCTAGACCACTGTAATAAAGCTAGTATTGCAATAAAGTGAATATCACAGTAAAACAGTCACATGAATTTTTTGGTTTCCCAGTGTTATAAAAATTATGTTTAGGGCTTCCCTGGTGGCTCAGTGGTTGAGAGTCCGCCTGCTGATGCAGGGGGCGTGGGTTCGTGCCCCGGTCCGGGAGGATCCCATGTGCCGCGGAGCAGCTGGGCCCGTGAGCCATGGCCGCTGAGCCTGCGCGTCCGGAGCCTGTGCTCCGCAACGGGAGAGGCTGCGGCAGTGAGAAGCCCGCGTACTGCAAAAAAAAAAAAAAAAAAAAAAATTACGTTTATACTATACTATAGTCTGTTAAGTGTGCAGTAGTATTATGTCTTCTTTTTTTTTTACATCTTTATTGGAGTATAATTGCTTTACAATGATGTGTTTCTGCTGTATAACAAAGTGAATCAGCTATGTGTATACACACATTCCCATATTCCCTCCCTCTTGTGTCTCCCTCCCACCCTCCCTATCCCACCCCTCTAGGTGGTCACAAAGCACAGAGCTGATTTCCCTGTGCTCTGCGGCTGCTTCCCACTAGCTATCTATTTGACATTTGGTAGTGTATGTCCATGCCACTCTCTCACTTCGTCCCAGCTTACCCTTCCCCCTCCCCATGTCCTCAGGTCCATTCTCTACGTCTGCATCTTTATTCCTGTCCTGCCCCTAGGTTCTTCAGAACCACTTTTTTTTTAGATTCCATATATATGTGTTAGCATACGGTATTTGTTTTTCTCTTTCTGTTACTTCACTCTGTATGACAGACTCTAGGTCCATTCACCTCACTACAAATAACTCAATTTCATTCCTTTTTATTGCTGAGTAATATTCCATTGTATATATGTGCCACATCTTTATCCATTCATCTGTCGCTGGACACTTAGGTTGCTTCCATGTCCTTGCTATTGTAAATGGTGCTGCAGTGAACATTCTGGTACAGACTCTTTTTGAATTATGGTTTTCTCAGGATATACGTCAGTAGTGGGATTGCTGGGTCGTATGGTAGTTCTATTTTTAGTTCTTTGAGGAACCTCTTACTGTTCTCCGTAGTGGCTGTATCAATTTATATTCCCACCAACAGTGCAAGAGGGTTCCCTTTTCTCCACACCCTCTCCAGCATTTATTGTTTGTAGATATTTTAATGATGGCTATTCTGACTGGTGTGAGGTGATACCTTATTGTAGTTTTGATACAATAGTATTATGTCTTAAAAAGCAACGTACATACCTTAATTTAAAAAACATTTTGTTGCTAAAAAATGCTAACCATCATCTGAGTCTTCATCCAGTTGTAATCTTTTTACAGTAGTAACATCGAAGATCACAGATCATCATAACACATATAATAATAAAGAAAAAGGTTGAAATATTGTGAGAATTACCAAAATGTGACAGAGACAGGAAGTGAGCAAATGCTGTTGGAAAAATGGTGCTGATAAACTTGATCAATGCAGGGTTGCCCCAAACTTTCTATTTGTGAACAATGCAATATTTATGAAGCACAATACAGCAAAGTGCAATCAAATGAGGTGTGCCTGTATATAAAAGTAGTTAACTGATAAATTTTATGCGTTTGAATTAAAAACTTCTGCTCATCAAAACACACCATAGGGTAAAGAGACAAGCCCTAAACTGGTGGAAGATATTTTCACATATAATCAGAAAAGGACTCTCCCAAATCAGTAAGAAAAAAACAATTGGCTTTAATAGGTATTTTGCAGAAGAAGAAATTCCAAATGGCTCATAAACAAGAAAAGATCCTTAACATCATTCATAATCTGAGAAATTAGAAACAAAGTTTCAATGATATGCTGTTACATACTTACGAGGTTGGCAAACTTTGAGAAGTCTGGCTGTCAACTGTAGTGGGTATGTTGGACCAACCAGAGTACTAAGATTGGGAGTAAATTTGTACTTTGGAAAGCTTTTTGGCATTATCTGGTAAATAATGGAAATAAACATAGTACCAAGGGATAAACTACAGGAACTTTTATACAAATATACCAAGATACATGAATGAAAATGTTTCTTATAAAATTGTTTGTACCAAGCAGGAAATAGCACCAATGTCCAACAGTAAATGAACCATACAGTAGTTAAAACTAATAATTTATACAATTGCATGCAAATCTAAATGATCTAAAAGTAAAAAGTAGAAAAAAGAATTGCAAAATAATAATCTAAGGCGAAATGATCCCACATAAATAAATCTCAGGAGCAGAAAGTTGAGACAAAAAATATTAAAAAAATGAACCAATTAGAAATTTTGGAAATGAAAAAAAGTCTTTTAGATTAAAAATTTAATGCACACAGTAACCTATAGGCTTGAGCCAAAGAATTCATGACGGTGAGTACTCAGGAATTTACACAGAAAGGAGCATATAAAATTTGCTGGAAAATGTGAAGAGGTAGCTAGCATATATATGGAGGGTAGATTAAAGGGGTCTAACATTAAGGTTACTTCCCCTGCTGAGGAGCTTTCTTATACCAGATAAAGGTAGGTAGCATGTACACTTCAATAAACTGTTAGTGACATTACATTTTAACAGTACCTATATTAAATGTGTTGTAAACATTTTTGCTGCAAATTGAAGCATTATATATTAAAACCACTTTTTCTTTTCCCTGGTAGCGTAGTGGTTAAGAATACACCTGCCAATTCAGGGGACACGGGTTCGAGCCCTGGTCCAGGAAGATACCATGTGCCACAGAGCATCTAAGCCCATGTGCCATAGGCTTAGTAGTGTAATAGTACCTTTAATCTCCTTTCAGAGTAGTAGTACCTTTAATCTCCTAATGGAAATTATGATCAAATTTGCAGGAATTTTTTTTATATACTAATTTTGGGGAAAACTCAAAAACTTGTCCCTGTAAAGAAAAGTGTATCTTTACCAGGGAGAGCCATCTTTGTGATGGTTATGTAAAGTCTTGCTTTTTGTTTGGCCTGGTTCATGATCTTCTCATTTCAAGAATCCAGCTGGTGTTGGCATTTAACGTGTGTGTATTTTATATGCAGTTGTCTCTAAGTTTATGAAATATGGCTAGTTGTGGCTTGGAAGGAGTGAATACGCTTTTGATTGAAATGTAACTAATTTTTTTAAATTTAAACAGTTGAACCCACTGTGAGCCTGATAAAAGGGCCAGATTCTTTAATTGATGGAGGAAATGAAACAGTAGCAGCCATTTGTATCGCAGCCACTGGAAAACCAGTTGCACATATTGATTGGGAAGGTGATCTTGGCGAAATGGAATCCACTACGACTTCTTTTCCAAATGAAACAGCAACAATTGTCAGCCAATACAAGCTTTTTCCTACCAGATTTGCTAGAGGAAGGCGGATTACTTGTGTTGTAAAACATCCAGCCTTGGAAAAGGACATCCGATATTCTTTCATATTAGACATACAGTGTAAGTAAAGAATAACATTTACCTTTTAAACATCATGCATTTTATTTTCTCCCTTTAACATAATTCTGTATCAAGCTGTCTTTAGTTTGAATATTTAATATTCAGATATTGTTATAGATTTTCCTTGTTGACATTTTTTCTTAATTAAAAAAATATTTTCATGGAAATTCCATTTAACCAGAACATATTTATGTTTGTAAAGACAGACAATGATTTTAAAGTTGCTGTCCAACTTAAAATTATTTAACCTTGTCCTTTTTAGACCTTAAAAATAAGCTAGATTAGGTAAATTGTGGAAATTTATACCTCAGAATGTGCAATACTTGGCGAAAAACAGCTCCTCCAATCCAATTAATTTAGCTGTTATTCATTTTTATTGATTCTACCCATGATGTTTTCAGCAAGGATCTTTTACTTCCTAGATGCACTTTAATTAGTTTGAAAATTTGTGTTTTTTCAGTATTATTTCTAGTCTGATTTTATTGATCATGTTGTAAGATCCTCATAAAGGTAAAACAGAGTCATCGTTGGGATAATAATAATCTTAGATAAAGTTCAAACCTGGCCCATCTTGTGCTTTTATTTTTTGGTTAAGGGATACTCTCTTGTGTGTATGTTTGTGTGGATATGTGCATGTGTGTATATACTTTCCCCTCTTCTATAAAGTTTCTCATTTTTGATACATTCTTTGTGTAGCATTTTAAAATTTTGAGCAAGAGAAAAAGTGATGGTGTAGGTAGCATATAGCAAAGATAATGAAAATTAAGTAGGTTAAAGATAAAATTAGGAGAAGTGTTTAGGTTCTGGTGTCATTTCCATCCATGCACAGATCATAAATCTAGGTAGCTTTTTGAAGGAAATGTTCTGTTTTTTGTTGTTATTGTTTTGTTTTTTTTGATATGACATTCATGGAATTTTACACATATTCATTACACTTGGTATAATTAATGGTTTTTAAAACTAATTCTAAGGATCTTTTTAAACATTTACAGGGTTAAACTTGAGAAGTTGTCTTACATGGATGTTATTACCATTGTATTCTTGAGTGCAAATACAGTCCTAGTAGTAGTCCCTCGGTATCCATGAGGGATTGGTTCCAGGACTCCTTCAGTTACCAATGGCATAGTATCAATATTTGTATGTAATCTACACAATCCTCCCATGTACTTTAAATAATCTCTAGATTACTTATAATACCTAATACAATGTAAATGTTATGTAAATAGCTATAAATTCAATGTAAATACTATGGAAGTATTTGCTGGTATGCAGCAAATTCAAGTTTTGCTTTTTTGAACTTTGTAGAATTTTTTTTTTCCTGAATATTTTTCAACCACAGTTGGTTGAATCCACAGATGCTGAATTCATGGATACAGAGGGCTGACTGTACCTTCTTTTCTCCTCACTTATTTGGAGAATCCAAATAAAATTTTTTTTTTCTTTCTTGCTTTTACATACTTTTAACTTTTTCTTTTAAAATTTACATCCAGGTTGTAAGTACCATTAATATTTTTCTCATATATGTTTTTTTCTTCCCTGTGTCTAATAATGACTGAAATTTTCTTCAGTATTTATACTATTATTGTTTGCCTGAATGAAATTCTAAATGTGTAAAAATATTTCTCCTGATGTAAAACTTTATAATTATGGTTTAGATTTAGTGGCCTACTCCTAAAATGTTCTCAGAGTATTCTTTTCTCCTGTTAATTGGGCCCTCTGAAACATGTAAACAAAGCTTAAGGAGATAAAATCTTATATCCAGAATTCATATCTCAAAATTTGGAGGTATTCTTTGGGGATACTTTACTACCTATTTTCTCCTCCTTTGAAAATAACTTAAACTCACATACATCTGTACTGTTCTTTCAGTAACATTTTTTATTACCAATTTTAAGTTAGAAAAAATGTTTGTTAATTCTTTGTATTTATAAGAGGCAGACTTTTTTTTAATTATTAAGGTAATTGTACCTTAGTATAAAAAGTTTAATTTTTTTACTACTTTTTTTTGTAAACCTTACTTGATTGACTTCAGGCTTCCCTGCAGAGTTAAAGACTGACCTGGTCTCTCTCTAACTTCCCATCTGGCCACGTACCCTTTATCTAGTTTACTTGTATAGCTCACAGAAGGGTGGAACGTCCCTGTACCATACATAAATAGCATTTCTTTATCTTTTCTCTTAGTATCGTATTCTTTTCCTTCTTGGCCCTCATAACGGATTTTAGTTAAAGTTTCTAAAATGTCATCTTTCCTGTTACCATTAGAATGTAAGTTTTGTGAATACAGATTCTACATGTATACTAAACCTCTAAAACAGTGCCTGTCACTTAATAGGAGCTAAACAATGGTGGTTGAATGAATGATTAGTATTGGATTTTACAGTTTGAAGGTATAAATTTATATTGATGGTAGATGTGGATAATTGCTCATTTAGCTAATTATATTGCACATATGCTAAAAGACCTTTGTGTACTTTTAGGCCATGAATAAAAATTTAATGTTTTAGAACAATTGAGGCCTCAGATAATTTACTTTAGTTGTGATTATAGTCTTAGAAAGTTTGTCACATCTTTACATGCCCAAAGGGTATTAATTAATTGTAATATAAGGAATCTTACTTTATTTTATTTTTTGTAATTGGTATCTCTTAGGGGATATTTCCTTTTGAATTAAACATTTCTTTAAAGACAGTTTTATGTAGTGACTTGGTACTTAAATGCCATGTCTCATCAAATTACCAACTATATTTTCTTTGTTCATATACCTCTGCGTATTTCATAACAGGACTCTTACATTTTGCTTTTGGTGATTATAGGTTTGTGAATATTCTTACACTGTGTCCATAATAACTAGAATTGTACATGCTTATGGCTGCCTAGTGTTTGGTGCTCATTGTCCATTCATTCAATCATTCTTTTAGTCAACCAGTATTTACTGAGTACTGTATTCCTTATTTCTTATGTATATGAGAGAAGGAAAATACACCACTTCTAAAGTTGTGTACTATGTTAATGCTTTATCGTTGTGTATTGCATCTATCATCCACAAAAGATAATCTGTTGTATAATGCATTTATTTTATAGACGCTCCTGAGGTTTCAGTAACAGGCTATGATGGAAACTGGTTTGTAGGAAGAAAAGGTGTTAATCTCAAGTGTAATGCTGATGCAAATCCACCACCCTTCAAATCTGTGTGGAGCAGGTAATAATGTTAGATACTTCTAAAGAGAAATTATTTAAAAGTCAAAAGTATTCTTAAATGCATATTGGAAGTTGTTTTTATCAGTGTAATATATGATTACACTAAGAGCTGGAAATTAAATTAAGGGTTTCTAAGTGTTTTTCTGCCCCACCTCTCCCCACCTTCCAGCCCCCGCGATTCTGTTCCTCGGAGGCTACTTTGGCGATATTAGCAATTCCTTCTGGTGTTTATCATCATCGGTCTTAAACTGCTGCTTCTTAATTTACTAATCTTTAACACTGTCTATTGACTTCTTATTATGAAAATGAAAATTTAATTTTATATCTACCCCTTCACACATAAACATACTCATATACATATTCCTGACCTTCATCGTCCCAATGAAATTAAGCTACTTTGAAATAAACTGTGTAATCGTTGCCTTCCTATGACAGGTAAATATTATTTACTGAGAGTTAAGTAGTATACTGGAATTTTGTTTTGTTTTGTTTCTAAAGCTGTTTGTTTTTCCTGAGGCTAATAATTGCTTCTTTTTACTTGTGTAGTTTACTATCTGAATATCCTTAATTCTCTTTATCTGTGGAATTTCAAACTGCTATATTGAGGTTTGCTTTCGTATTTCTCAGTGTTTGCACCCCTCCCCCATGCCCCACACCTTCTCAGTCTAGAGAATTGTATCTGTCAACTGTGGATTCTCTTCTCTTCTCTTCTTTCTTTTTCTTTTCTTCTTTTTTTCCCCTTGGTCATTAACCCTGCTTATTTTTTTGTTTGCTTGTACTGGAATTCCTATTTATTGTATACTAAACATTCTTTATTAGTTTTCAGTTTTTGTTATTCTCCCAAGATTTCCTCGATCCCTCTGCTCCACTGATTGAAAATTTTCTTTTGACATATTTTCAGTTTCTAAGAGTGTTTTCTTATTCTCTGTTCATTTTCATAGTATCCTTTTCGTATTTTATGGATGTAGTATCTTCTGGTTTCTTCCTAGGGATACTAGAATTATTTCCTCTGCAGAGTTTTTTCTGCTTCTTACATATTGTCTCTTTTTTCCTCCAGGTTCTTTTTTTTGTTTGTTTGGTCTTTCATTTTGTAGATATTTCTTAATTTTCTCAGTTGTCCAGTCATTTCACAGTGATGCATTAAAATAAAATGCTGAGTGGAAACTCTTCAGCATTTTATTTTAAATAGGGAGTACCTACTGGGTAGATTCCACTTCGAGTGATCAACTAGAGAGGAGTTTATTTCACTGGGGGAGCTTCAGATATCAGTTACTGAAGAGTAGAATTCTTTTTTTCATGGCCATTCAGTTTATTTATTGAATTAACCTTCATTATTTTGCCTAAAACATAAATGCCTGGTATCTGTACAGAGTTGAGAGGAGTCTGTTTTTTTGTTTTTTCAACTTTCCGCTGATCTTATTTTTAGCCCTCTGCCTCACTCTGGCCTTCTGCAGTACAGTGAGTCAAACTCCAGATCTTGGGTTCAGTGGACCACACTAGCTGCTTCCTCATTCACATGCCTCCTGCAAGCACTTCTTCAGCCAAAAGCAGAGCTTTTCAGGCTTGGCAGTGTTGACATTTGGGGCTGGATAAATCTTTGTTGTTGGAGGCAGTCTTGTGAATTGTGGGATGTTTAGTGGCATCCCTGGCTGCTATTCTCTACAGCCAGCAGCACATGCTCCCCCCACCCCAAGTTGTGACAACCAAAACTGTCTCAAGACATACCAGGTATGTCCCCTGGAGACAGAATTACTCCTGATTGGGAAACATTGTCCTAAAGCATATATTGTTTTCCCCATCTGTTTTCTGTCTTCTAAAAGTTTATTGAAACATCTGATGGATTCTACTTCCTGTTTTCTTTCTCCGCGTTGGTTTTTAATAGTTTTTTCATTCCTTTAATCTTACTTTAGGTGGTATTTTGTGGGTGCGAGGAAAGAGTATATTTGGTCAATCTATTGTCTTTAAGCAAAGATAAAGTTTTAAAAGTAGAGAAGGCCTTCCATTTTCTTCAATGTGGGAAGAAGGCATTGGTTAAGATGTGTGATAGGGTATTTCTAAAATTCATACAATTCTGAGTTCTTATCCTGGTGTCTGTACTGGGAGATGTCTTTTTTTTTTTTTTTTGCGGTACGCGGGCCTCTCACTGTTGTGGCCTCTCCCATTGCGGAGCACAGGCTCCGGACGCGCAGGCTCAGCGGCCATGGCTCACGGGCCCAGCCGCTCCGCGGCATGTGGGATCTTCCCGGACCGGGGCACGAACCCGTATCCCCTGCATCGGCAGGCAGACTCTCAACCACTGCGCCATCAGGAAAGCCCGGAGATGTCTTCTTTAAATAAGTTATTTAACCTTTCTAATCCTTTGTTTCCTCATTGATAATGGTACCCCATAGAGTTTTTGTGAGGGTAGAGACAGTGAATATAAATCATGTAACATAGGTACAGGAGCATGGAAGGTGCTTAGCATGTCATTTGTTGTGAGTTTAATATGATATTTAGATTTTTCTAGCTTATTTGAATAAACAACTTTAAAGGATTATAAGCCATTTTTATATTTCTCAGAATTAAAGGGGTTAGAATTTTGGGCCCAAAGTACAGAGCTAACTGATAAGATACATAGGCTTCATATTCATTCTTATACTCCTAGAAAAAGGGTTTACCTTTTGAAAGCTGATGCTTGTAAAAATGTTCTTTCCAAAGTCCTCTTAAGAAGAAGATATGGGGTTTTTGTTTTTGTTCTTTAAACCATGTAAGAATATTACCTTTATCCTTCAATGCAAATTAAAGTCATAGCAACTGTAAAAGATTTTACTGATTGTTCTTTTATGCACTTGAGATCACAGACCAAAATCCTTCCATCTGTTCTCCAGTGTTGATTTGCTTCTTTCTACCTTTTCATTGTTCTGTGTTCTTATTAGCTTTGTAATTAGTTGTTGGTCTCCTACTAATGTGCTTAGATCATTGAAAGCAAGGACCTAATCTTATTTACCTGTGCATTTCAGCAATACCAGCAGAGCAGAGTATGGTAAATAGTAAGTTCTTAGTAATTAAATAATGGATGGCTGAGTGAACGAGTGAATGCACTTTTTGAAAATCTGCTTAGCTCAAACTATAGTAGTAGTTGAGTGCCTGGGTTTACTTCACTTTTTATCCTCTTATCTTAAAAAATAATTTATGGGCTGTAAAAACACTTTCAAAATAAAGACCTATTGGTTTTCTTCCCCCCATGGGGTATACCCTAAGGTTGGAAAAATGAGGTATAGCAGTATACTTAGTTCCATTGCAATGAATGGTTTTAGAGTTCTTGTAGTGGGATTTTATTCCTATTATGGTTTATAATAATGTGTACACCAGATAGGACTTTTAACCCAATTAGTTGAGAAACCATTTAAAAAGAGTTATTATTGATACCAAAGGTGCATTGGTTTTTGTTGTCACAGATGCCTACCTTATGAGTGAAATTATTGTATAAGAAGACCCTTGTTGGTGCTTTAGAAATTAACCATCTTTGGATAGGGCACAGTATAGATTTATTTGTTCCGTATTAAATGTTGCTCTTTAAATATGTTACAGAAGGTGCTAAAACATTATCATGTACTAAAATGATGACTTTTCGTTAAGAAAGTTGTAGATGTATCATGTATAGATTCATAATTCACTGAGAATTATTTTAATTATTTGGATACTATGGGTATGTCTTCAAATAATGTATATTTCTAATTTTCCAGTTTTCCAAATGTAATTCTTTAAAAATCACATATTTTTTTCTCTCCTTCCCTCCTATTCCCTCTAATATGTTAGCCTAGCTTCACTTATATTAATTGATATGCATTGATATTTTGAAAGAATGGGTATTCTTAATGGACTTTATCAATTAATTCATCTCTATTAAAATGAAAATTCATAACATATGCTTTTATTTCATAGTGACTTTTACCTAAAGGATACTGATTCTTTCACTGACAACTAGGAAGTATAATATCTTATTTAAATAGCTGTCAATAAATAGAATCTGAAGATATTTAAAGTAATTTTATGCCTTTTAAAATATAGGTTGGATGGACAGTGGCCTGATGGTTTATTGGCTTCAGACAATACTCTTCATTTTGTCCATCCACTGACTTTCAATTATTCTGGTGTTTATGTCTGTAAAGTGACCAATTCCCTTGGTCAAAGAAGTGATCAAAAGGTCATCTATATTTCAGGTAAGTTACTGTTTACTCACAAAATGAGTTACTTAAATTATTTCTGTAACAACAATCATAACAATAACACTATGATCTAGGCAGTAATTTATACTTGTGAAGATACATATTCCTCAGTGTGAGGTTTTCCAAATAATCTACCTGAAATACATAGGTAAAGTGGCATTCCATTACTTAAAAAATGTCAAAACGTCTCTGCAATAAGTTCATATACATTTTAAGACCTTATGCATATAGCTAATTTTTCAGTTAAATAGTATTAGATATTCTTTTTATTGGTAGTATGTACCCTTCTAGGTTCTTTCGTATTTACACCAAGAATAAATGTTGGATTTTTTTGTTTGTTTTTGGTAAGCTACTCTGCACGTATCTAATAAATAAAATGGGATATCAATTTTGATGAACCTCTTGTTAAATATCATTGTCACTCAATATGAGGCTATACCATATAGAGTTACTGAGAGGTGAAGTAGGAACGCTACTGAAAATGTTCCAATGAAATAAAATTTAAGATGTGCTTTATGGTCAGTCCATAAGCCACTAAGAACTTAGAATTTATGCATTCCATTTGTTTCACTGTGAATGTTTTTATCAGTTTGACTGAGTATATATTTGGGTATTTACAAAACATAGTTGGAGCCAAAAATATATTTTTCCTGGGTGTAGCTATAAATAATAAATTATCAATGGAATGCTTATTTATAAAAATTATATAAATATTTTAAACGTCTCCCTCCTGACTATAAGAATGTAGCAATCTTTGTGTCTAACAAATGGAAAGAGGAAAAAAGGAAGAGAATCTTGAGAAATGGAGGTTTGTATGGTAATTAGAGAATAGGTAGTTAAGATTTTTTTCTCTGTTCAGTCTAAAACTAAATCTTCTTAAATCGAAGTGTAGTTGATTTATAATGTTTCATGTGTACAGCAAAGTGATTCAGTTTTATATATGTATAGATATATATTCTTTTTCAGATTCTTTTCCATGATTTTAGAGAAATTTTAAGCTTGCATTAATGTTACATTCTTAGTCCTTCTGTGATCACTTAATCTAAGAACAGTTTCCCATATTATTTTCTCATGGTATTTACCACAGTTTGTAGTTGTATGATTATTTATTTACCTATTATCTATCCTCATATTTAAACAATTTGTGTGGTTTTTTTTTTATTACTGTATACTCAGCACTTAGTGCCTGGCACATGATACACAATTATTTTTTGCATGTATCTCACAAGAAGATTAGAGCTTTGTACATCTCTAGCTAGTCCTTTCTGCCAACAGCAGTGCTTTGGTGTAAATCTATTAGTATATTAGTCTCTCTTTCTTCCCTTAGAGGTTTTTTTTATTTAAAAAAAAAAAAAAGGAATCTTAAAGCCACAAGAAATCCATATTTAAAATGTGGTTACCTAAGGACCGATTACTTTTTATTTCTGTTGTACAAAATTTGGTGTGGGGATATTACTTGTAAATCCTAGGCTCAATGTGTTCTAATTATGTAATCATTTAAATATCAAGCCTCAATTTTGCCGTCTTATCTATTGGTGATATGTTAAATTTATATCTTTGGTATTCTGGGTCCATTTCCCAGTACTCATGACTTGTGTGTCCCACTGCCTCTTAGTGATCATTAACCTCCTATGTAGAAGTATAATATATATTCAGAACTGAGTTCCTCATCTTTCTTCTGCCTCTTGCTACCGAATCTCTTTCTCCAGCAGTCTGTGTTTGCCTTTTCTGTTATTGGTAGCTCCATCCTTACATTTGCTCAGGGCATGAAACCCTTGATACTTACTCCTGATTTTAATTTTCCCCTCATACCCCACCCCATCCATCAACAAATTGATGTGAGCTCTCTCATTATGTTATATACAGAACCTTACCAATTCTCCACTTTTGTTGCCAGTATTCTGGCACAAACCATCAGGCAACCCTTACTTCACTATAGAACAGCCATTTAATTTTCCTACTTTTCAATCTGTCATCAAATGAGCAGGCAGAATAATCCTTTTAAAGGGCATGTTGGATCATGTCAGTCCTCTCCTCCAAACCTTCCATGGACTTCCCATTTTGCCCACAATGAAAACCAAATCTCTACAGTGATTTATAAGCTCTGTACACGTTATGGCCCTAGATTATCTCCCTGAGCTCACCTCTTATTATGTCCCTTGTACACCTGGCTTCAGCTACCCTGGCCACTTTGCTGTTCTCTGAACAGAACAGGCACATTCCTACCTCAGAGTCATTGCACATTCTGTTTCCACTGCCTAGAATGTTCTTCAGATATCCTCATACCTCTTTCCCTTCAGGGAAAGAGGTATTTGTTCAAATATCACCTTCACAGCCATATTTAAAATTGAAACCTCAGGCTTCCCTGGTGGCGCAGTGGTTGAGAGTCCGCCTGCCGATGCAGGGGACACGGGTTCATGCCCTGGTCCGGGAAGATCCCACATGCCGCGGAGTGGCTGGGCCCGTGAGCCATGGCCGCTGAGCCTGCGTGTCCGGAGCCTGTGCTCCGCAATGGGAGAGGCCACAACAGTGAGAGGCCCACATACCGCAAAAAAAAAAAAAATTGAAACCTCTCTCTTCTCACCCCTTTACTACTGTCTGTCATTCTTCTCTGCCTTATTTTTTCTCTGCAGTACATATTACATGTGACATACTACATATTTTATTTATATGCTTGCCTGTTTTTACCCCCACTAGAACATATGTCCTAAGAGGGCAGGAGTTTTGTGTGCTTTAATCAATACTGTATTCTCACCCTCTGCAGCAATCTTTAGCACATAGTAAGTGTTCAGTAAACTTTTGTCGCATGCATGAATACATTTGAGAAGAAAATAATCAGGAAAGAATAAAAGTTCAGTCTGCATTTACGTGAATTTATTTATTTTTGACAGAAGTACTAATATACCACTGATGATAAACTTTACACATTTTAAAATCAACCTCTACTAAGTCTTATAAGAGTCGAAACAAAACTTTGAGTAAATATGAAAAAATCACAGTTAATTACCACTGAGTACTTCAGAAAAAGATAGCATTATATGAGATGGTTTTCTTTAATCATCAAGAATTAGACTTAATTTTCTGTCCAGTCTTTAATACAGTATACTGTACTGAGTTTAGTTAGGTCCTCTACGAGCTTCTTAGTGTATATCATGTATCCTAGATATAAATTGCTTTCCCCAACAGACTATTAAAGCCTACTAGTAGGCTTTTATTACAATAAAAGGCCATAACTTATACAGTAAATGATCAGAAAGTTAATCTTTTTCATTTTGAGTTATATGTACCCATTTTCCTCTAGGAAAACATTTTAATCTCAATAATAAAATTTATATTTTAAAATTTCATAAATGATATTTTAAAATATTTGTAAAAGGAAGGTATGCTATGACTGGAGGCTAAAAAGTTCTACCCACAACAGAATAGAATTAGCAACTCTGAGTTATTTGAAATTTTGTTATACATTTTCCCACATTGGCATAAGTTATTGTTCAAGAGGTACAATATTCAAGATTGCAATATTCAACTTCAGTTATTACTCATGGTGGTACAGTGGCTCTTTGTCCAGGACTAACCGACTGCTTGAAATTGTGTTTTTCTAGTTGCTTTTGGCGTGTGTGTTTTTTCCCTGATACCTCTTACATCTCTGAGACTAGAGAAGCAAATTTTCATATATCACTTAAGTTCCTCATGCCTAAAAATCAAAGTATATTCCTATGCAAATCTTGAATTTCAAATCATATAATTTGAATGAACTTCAATCCAGACATAATGAGACGCACTTAATTTAGCAATCCTTCAACTTTAACATTTATAGGGCTTCCCTGGTGGGGCAGTGGTTGAGAGTCCACCTGCCGATGCAGGGGATATGGGTTTGTGCCCTGGTCGGGGAGGATCCCACATGCCGCAGAGCGGCTGGGCCCGTGAGCCATGGCCGCAGAGCCTGTGCGTCCGGAGCCTGTGCTCCGCAATGGGAGAGGCCACAACAGTGAGAGGCCCGTGTACCACAAAAAAAACAAAACAAAACAAAACAAAAAAACTTTAACATTTATAGATTTTGTTTATTTAAACAATTTATATAGTCTAAAAGAAAAGGGAACCAATTCATTCAGTTTTTTTAACACAGTAATTATTAGGCTAAAATATACTTCATAGCTACAGAGTTTTTACTGGACTGTTCGTTTTCCTATTTGGCAGAACTCGTTAATTTGAAAAAGAAACTTAAGTTGTGTGTGGAGAACTCAGAATCTACTAGTTTATTACATTTGTTATATATTTATTTATCACATTTAGCAAAGAATATAAAAAATAACAACTGAATAAATAAGGAATGCTTATTTATTTATGGGAACAATTTGTAAATCATGATAAATAAGTAGCTATTAGTGATTACAAAATTGTCCTCCTGCCTCCTTACACAAAGAATGACTCTCACTGTAATTATCTTGGAGTAGAGCAAGAATTGGAAAGCATGAATAAGTATCTCATGTGAATCATGATATATCCATTGCTTAAGATACAAAATATAACGTTTAGCAATAGTCCCTCTTATTAATAGTGAGGCTATGCTATTTTTTAAAAAATTTATTTATTTTATTTTTGGCTGCATTGGGCCTTCATTGCTGTGCTCAGGCTTTCTCTAGTTGTGGCGAGTCGGGGCTACTCTTCATTGCGGTGCGCGGGATTCTCACTGCAGTGGCATCTCCTGTTGCGGAGCACGGGCTCTAGGCGCATGGGCTTCAGTAGTTGCAGCATGCAGGCTCAGTAGTGGTGGCTCGCGGGCTCTAAAGCGCAGGCTCCGTAGTTGTGGCGCGCGGGCTTAGTTGCTCCCTGGCATGTGGGGTCTTCCCGGACCAGGGCTTAAACCCGTGTCCCCTGCATTGGCAGGCGGATTCTTAACCACTGCGCCACCAGGGAAGCCCTATGCTGTTTTTTTTACACTAGTTGAGGAGGGGCTGGTAGGTTTGAAAATTTCTAGAACTGCTGACAAAATAAGATTTTTAAATAGATTTTTTTTGGTTACTCTTTTTTTGTTGTTAGATTTTCTGAAAGTTGTATTTTGTTAAATCTCAGTTAAATACACAGTAGATGTCCATTTGTGTTCACATAAAGAACATTACAAGTAGAAATAAATGTCAGTGATTTTTTCTTTTTAAGAATACTTCATTAAAATGTACAGTTATGTATCATATTTGGTGAGAGCTGATGTACATGTACTATTCTGAGAAAAATACCATTTCATCAAGAGCTATCAAAAACTTTAAAAATTTTATGTGCACAAAAATGTGTGAATTTTAAATCATTAATTAGGTGATTTGTGCTTTTGTTTAAACATGCTGATGCCCATTTATTATAATACTTTTTCCTTTGGGAATCATTGTAAAGATGACATTTAATATGTAAAACTTCCATTAGTCCCCCTCCTCAGAAAATACATGAGTTGTCTTATAAATGATTAATTTTTAGTCTGTTTCTTTAATATCCTGGTTCTGTGAGGTTGGATTATATGAGGCTTTACTACTTTTATAATAGAAATGATCCTGCAATTTCACAATTTTTTTTTTAAGATTGAATTTGTACAACTAGTGAATTTGTTCTCACAAATTAAAACTCTTCTTTGATTCATTTACTTACATATAATATGATAACTAATTCACTTCAAGGTACTTGACTGGATTGCCTGTTATATTGGTTTAAACTCATAGGAAGTTACTTATAATGTACTTGTTACATTTTACACTGTACTTGCTAAAGTTTTACTACATTCTATACATATGGCATTCCGTGATGAAACCTGTTTCAGTAAGTATTTTTCTTTAGCTTGTAATTTTAGAATAACTTACCCCATGTAGATTTAGTATTTTTCTAACAATCACTTTTTAAAAGCTCTGTCAGTACCACTCATTTAAAAATTAATTATAAGAGATTACCATTTGGGTCATTTATTTTTTATCAATGAAGAAATTCAAGATTTTTGAAGTCATCCTTTCTTCAAACTCTAGAATTTTGTGTAACATGACCTACAAATACCACTTAATTGATAATTAACCAATCTTTAATTTTTACTATTTATGTTTAGCTGCTTTTTAATATTAATGGCTATTTACTCTGTAATCTAATGGCAATACACAGGATCATTTGCATCTAATATTTAAGTATCCTTAGAATGTTCTCTCTAAAATATTAGCTGCTCTTTCTGAGACTCCATCCTAAAGCAATGTGACATTGAATTTTGCAGACATGGTTGAAATTTCTCAATTTCCTAAATGTTCAGATATCTTACCCATGGAGTATAGACATGATGATGACATTTTTATAACACTATATAGTTTATAACATGTTTTTACTTTGTCTATTGGTCTCATTTGATAATAGCCCATCTGGCTAACATAAATATGTGCTTTTTATTTTTTAAATCACTAAATAATGGTATATACTACATACGTCCTTTCTAAAAATTAAAGAGTTTTCTTTATTTAAGGAAAATATTTTTGAGAGAATTATTAAGTCAACAGCTTATACTATGGCCACTTAACAAGAATCTATAGTTTTTCATTCTTTTAAAGATAAGTTCAGCTCTTACAAAAATAAACTATATTAGGTAAAGATGGATTTCAAGAAAACATATTTTAATTTTTTCATTCTTTTATTATTCTGTTATTTCCTTGTGCTACTGGCTAAGAAAATGTACATTTGAATGATTCGATTTAATTTTTTAGTAATGATAATTCTTAAGCCAGCTGTATATAGGACACTTAAATAATAGTCTTAATTTAAAAGAAAAAGTATTTCTTAGAATACAGTGTCACACTTAAACTTGGAATAGAATAATTTAGGATTTACGCCGTACATAATTTTTCATTCCCTTTACATAATTGGTAACTGACTAAGTGTCAGATTTATTTTTTTTTTACATGTAGAAGTATCACTACTTTCTAATCTTAAATTAAGAATGAAAAACTATTGTTACTATGAATATATTTTCATTAACTGTGCTGTCTTTTCAACTTGCTGCTGAATCAGCCTGCATTGACATTCTTTGCCTTTCTGTGTCTTGTCTATCTTTACCGTTTTCATTAGATCCTCCTACTACTACCACCCTTCAGCCTACAATTCAGTGGCATCCCTCAACTGCTGACTTCGAGGATCTAGCAACAGAACCAAAAAAATTGCCCTTCCCATTGTCAACTTTGGCAACAATTAAGGATGACACAATTGGCACAATCATTGCTAGTGTAGTGGGTGGGGCTCTCTTCGTAGTACTTGTAAGTATCTTGGCTGGAATATTCTGCTATAGGAGAAGACGGACGTTTCGTGGAGACTACTTTGCCAAGAACTACATTCCACCATCAGATATGCAAAAAGAATCACAGATAGATGTTCTTCAACAAGATGAGCTTGATTCTTACCCAGACAGTGTAAAAAAAGAAAACAAAAATCCAGTGAACAATCTAATACGGAAAGACTATTTAGAAGAGCATGAAAAAACGCAGTGGAACAATGTAGAAAATCTCAGTAGGTTTGAAAGACCAATGGATTATTATGAAGATCTAAAAATGGGAATGAAGTTCGTCAGTGATGAACAGTATGATGAAAATGAAGATGACTTAGTTTCACATGTAGATGGTTCCGTAATTTCCAGGAGGGAGTGGTATGTTTAGCAGCCACTAAATGTGACTTAACTATGTACAATGTTTCATTCATACTAGTTGATCATTTTCAGATTGTTCATACTTTTTCTCGAGGAATAATAAGCTTTTCAACTTGATTTTCAAGCTTTTTATATTCTAATTTGACAAACAGAAATGTAAAATCTGGGTTCAGTGTATCTGAGCTGCTTTACAGTTTTTTTTTCAATGCTGTACTACTGTCTCAAGATTTAAATTTTAATGCAGAGTACTTTATTGGTCTGAGGCACACAGGTAAGAAGAAATGTCAACATTAAATGAATGACTTTTTTGGTACAAAAGTTAAAAAAAAAGGAAACTACCTTGGCATTGTGTATTAAATGTTTACCTAAGACTATTATCTCAAGTAAAATGTTTGTTAAACATATACCTCTCAAAATTTATCACCACTAAATGATACTACATCAAAATTGACTATAAAACTAATTCAAGAAATGTTTATATATATTTTTAGTATACAAAAAAATTCAGCCTGATGAAACACCTTTTCTTTTCAGACATTATTTTCTATGTTTCTATACAAATGGAATCTTTACCTCTGCATTTTAATGAGCCTTGCCATAATTACTGTAGAGTGGCTTTTCAAAGGTATTTTGTTGCACTAAAAACTGTGGTAGTACACTCAGTGAACACGATGTGTGGAAGAGCATAATTAGCTGATCAGTATTTTTGTCCAGAATACATACAAGAGTAATAAAAACATGCCTTTTAAACATGATAATTACTACAATCTCTTCATCTCTGGAGGGCAGTGCTTATATTGTCATGTGAACATAGGTTTTGGTACATGAAGTGGTAGTTTTGTTTTAATGATTTATGTCCTAAATATAAGAATAATAATGAAAAGATGGTACATAGTTTAATAGAGTGCAGAGAGAGCATTTCAGTATATGGAAAACCATGGGTAAAAGAAGCATTGGAGTACCATTTTTAGAAATGAGACAAACATTTCAGCCAAGAATCTGTGCAGAGGATTTTGTAGACCATCTTGTTTTAGTCATTTATTATTGATGTTGTTCAAATGGATAAATATATAGGAAACAAATAGAATAAACTTGGAAATTTGAGATTTAACAAGAAAAAATCTGAATTCTAGAACCAATCACTAGCACTTGCTGATGGATATTGACAAACCATCCCCCTTTTCCTCCTAAATGTATGTATGTGTTTCAAGATTTTTGTTTTTCCAATTAAAACTGGAAACATCATGAGGTCTTTTTGTTTTTTTTTTTTTGGTTTTTACATAATTAAGTATATCCTTTCCAAAAATCATGTATCTTTTGAAAAAGAAATCTTACCTAAATCTTCAAATGTGGATCTTCTTTGTTAGGTAATTAAATTGCTTCTACAGTGGAGTCCTATACAATTATAATGATGACAAGTATTTTGAAGACCAAAGAATATGTTTTATCTGTTGATGATTCATTTGAAAAAAGGACTGTGTAGAATTGCCTTAGGAGTTTTTCCAGGGAGTTGAAATTAGTTAGCAGGAGAATCATAAATTAAATAACTTATTTTGTTAATAAAATGGCAAAGTAGGTACTTTTTTTTCACCTTCCCAACTGCTCCCTTCCCAATCCTCATCAAATCTAGAAAAATGTTTTTATAAGGCAAAGTTCTAACATGTTCATAGAATTTTGCAAGTAGTGAAGGCTTTATTCTCAGTGATTATAACTTAGTTTCCTTTATTTTAACATAGCAGTATTTTGTGGAAGTTTGAAATCTATTTTATTTCTCTCCCTCAAACACTTAGTATAACAGTAAAGTGTTGGTTAAGGATACAGTTAAGTTCATTGATGTCTTGTTAAAAATATTTGGTTTAAATATGGCTAACCACTGACCAATATTAAGACTCTTTGGTCCCAATCATTGGAAGAAAAACTTTCTTGATAATACCTTATGATCAAAGTGACTTTATTTTTTTATTTAAATGTTAGCAATGATATGGCCATAAGATAGATGAGTCTAAAACTTCTTTCCATGGAAGATGTAAATTTGTGGCTTTTTTGAGCAAAACATCCTCTTTAGTGGTTTGAAGTGTCATATGAATCTGCGAAGAGTAATCCCATTTAGAATATTGTACAAATCACAACTTGACTCTAATCCGAAGGAAATTAGCAATGTATTCCAAGAACTGTATTTTAAAATATAAATATCTACTTAGTGATCATGAACTTTCTTTTAAATAGTGGCCATTGTGTGGTTAGGGTTTTTTGTTTAGTTTTTGTTGGTTTGTTTTTTTTTTGGGTTTTTTTTGGCAGTAGGGAGTGACATGGAACACTGCAAGTGAGTATTTGATATATTCTGTATCCTTTCTAAATCATTTGGCAAGCTACTAAAAGACTTCAGAATTTTAAGAATATGATATGATACTAGTGCTTAAGACTTTCTGAAGCATTGCACTATTGTTTATTAGAGCTTTATGTATGTTTACTGTACATAGAGACTTGTTTGTAAACATAGTCATATTAATAAACAGTTTTTTAAATTACTTTTTGAGTATCAGTAATGTGCACAGCTAATTGATGTATTGAACTCCTACTCTCTTGGAAAAGGTGGAAGAATAGTTTTACTTTATTTTGGCCGTGTTTATTGCCTTTATATTTGAACTGGTTTTTCATTTTTGTGTTCACTTTAGAGTTTTCTTTCACAGTAGTTAAAGTACTTCAGTGATACAGTGGAGATGAATTCAACTCTTTGTTTTTCCCTTTTTTGCATTTTTATTAAAATATGTTGAAACTTTAATAGGCTAGGGGTTGACTTTAAAAGTGGTATCTGAGAAGTATTTTATAGTTGAAAGATATAGTATTTTACCATGTGCCTGAAAGGTTTCTGTTTGATAAGTCTAACATTAAAGAAACCATTAAGGTTTTTCAGTAGTAGGTATTGCTTCTGATAGCCATATATAGGGAAGTTATAATGGTAAGCCTGGCTGAATGTTCGCATAAGGGGCTATAGGAAGTACAATGTATAAGTGCAAAAATTGAGAGAAATGTAGCAATATTAGATGCAAAACCATCTGATTTTAGTTTGATTTTGCTTTTGGTAAATACTGCTGAAACAAAGTATGAACAAGAAGTTGTTAATGTGTGGAAGTAATCAATGTAAAGTGTAAGAAAGGAAGAAATGGTACCCATATTGATTTTTTAATTCTAACAGGGGAATGATTTACAGATTGGATTGTTTTTCCTATTTACTTGTTAATGTATCATCCATAAAAAGCTCTTTTCTCAAATTTTTGTTATATTGGGATATATTTAGTTTTAATTTGTACCAGGGATTTTTTTTTTTAACCAAATTACTTATCAGGTGGTAGCCCCAATAGCCGTTCAATAAATCTTTAAATAAAAGTTTTTTTAAAAAATTCTTAAGAGGCATATTTCTGTAACAAGCCTATGGCTCTGGATTACCTTCTTTGTCCGCATTTTGATTTTTGCTGGAGAGAGAGAGAGAGTGTGTGTGTGTAACCTAGTTTCCTTTAATTAATGATGTTTTGTGGAATTAGAAACCTATTTTATTTCTCTTTCCAAACAAGACTATATCAGGTTAAGGATACAGTTAAGTAAAGTTTGAGGAAGCATCTAAGTTGGCATGTTAACCATTATAAAATTTACTTTTAATTAATCATATAATTCCTATCTCATATATACATATCATCAGTAACATTCTCCACAGTCATGAATTATCTTCTAGCTCTAGTCCTAGCAGTTAAAATAAATTTTAAATGTTTGCTGTGACTTTGACGTAAGTCAAATTTTTATATATTAGCTTTCAGTTTGGAATTAACACATTTCATAAAATATTTTTTAAGTTGGCATTTAGTGTTTTTAACTTTTTGCTTGTGAGCTGCTTTGAGTAGGAATGACATTGTTTCTTATTGTTTGTAGTTACCTTCTCCCTGTTCCTCATTTCTGACATTTGAAATTATGATACAGGGACTTCCCTGGTGGTCTGTTGGTTAAGACTCCATGCTTCCACTGCAGGGGGTGCAGGTTCCACCCCTGATTGGGGAACTAAGATCCCACACGCTGCGCGGCTCGGCCAAAAAAATAAAATAAAATAAAAATAAAATAAATAAACAGTATTATAAAACCTAAAATATTTTAAGATAAAATAAATTAAAATTTGATACATTTTTCCCCCCTAAACTTTAAACTATTTTAGAGAAAGCAGCAGTTTTTTTCAAATAACGTACAATTTGACTGGATTAAGTTTGGTTTCATTCTTGTTATACCAATAAAAATTCATGCATGAAAGAATCTTTGGAATAGTGTACAGAGTATACCAACTTTTCGGTGTTTTTTTTAAAAATTGTTTCTGTTTTTTTCTATTCCAGTAAGCTACACTTTTTTTTTAAAGTACATGTCTACTTTGAGATGAGTAATGATAGGTTTCCATCAAGAGCTTGAAACCAAACATTGCTTACAAAAGCTTTTGCTATATATACCTACCCTTAGGGGTCATTTCTTTTCTCGAACCTTGATAATAGTTATTTTATCATGTTCATTTCAATTTTGAAGGGTAAAATATGATTCAATTTTGTGATGTTTTATTTCACTTGCCTTTTAGTTAATAGCTGCTGTTTGTTCTGGCTGAGCACTATGGATGAAGCCTAGTGAAAGTGAGTTTAGCAGAATAACTTTAAAGTATAAATCTCAAAACTTGAGAATAATTCAAGGCCTTATTTCCTTTCATGCATAATACTTCTACATAGATGTGATACCTGATTTCATAGTCTCAGTTATGAGAAATATCTCAGGGAAAACCAAGTCTTGAAGGGACAGTTTGATTTAAAAGCTAGAGGAAACAAGACCTAGAGGCTTTGACCTTCCTGTTTAAAAAAAAGTTTATTATTAAAAAATATGCAATAGTAAGACAGAATAATGAAATGAATGTTCATGTACCTGCTTCAGTTATTGTCAGTTCATGGTCAGTCTTGTTTTATTTAAATTTCTGTCTATATAATCCCTCCTGCCATTAGTTCATCTGTAAATATATCAGTATGTAGCTCTAAAAGTTAAGGAACATTTAGAGAAAGTAACCACAGATTCATTACTACATCAGAAATGAATAATTCCTTAATATCAAGTATCCAGTGAGTGTTCAAATTTCTAATCATATATTTTTGCAGTTTTAGCTAGTAACCAAATGTGATCCATACATTGGTTGGTTGAGATGTCTTTTAATCTGTGTGTTCTCTGTGTGCTGTTCCCCACTCCCACACTTTTCCCATGCAGTTTTTTTGGTGAAGAAACAGCTTCATCTGTCCTGCAGTTTTCCAGTTTGGATTGTGCCAGTTGCACCTCTGTATTTTCTGTAAGTTGACAGATCTAGAGCCTTGATAAGATTAAGGTTTAATTTGGGGGGCAAGGTTACTTCAGTGGTGGTATGTTCCTCTATCAGAAGGCGCATAGTCTTTACCTCGTTTTCTTTCAATATTAGTAGCCATTTGATGCTCAAAGCCTAGATCTACTAACAGGGAACCTACATAATTTCTAGATCTATTAACTCTTTTTTTTACCGTACCATGTGCTTTAATGTCTTAATAATTATGTTCACGCTGCTCCCTTTACCTGAAATACCCTTTCCTCCCTTTGCCATATTGGGAAACCAGTCCATATTCAAGGTCCAGCTCAAATTATAGTTTTATGAAACTTTTCCCTTTAGAATTAATACTTGCTGTTCATAATTCTTTTTTATCAACTTGTATCTCGTCTATTGTAACCTCACATTTTATTCTAGTTATTATCTGTCTTCTTTAGATCAGTGCTCTTCAATACTCTTGACTGTGCCTATCAATTAAAAATTAGTATGTACTCGTACTCCTAATACGTATGTTTATAAATTATATATGTGCTACCATAGAATTTTGCTATATGCATTTTAAAATATTCACAAAAAACAAATTTTTAATCTGCTGAAATAACATTTTAAAATACTATTTTCACTAAAACAGTAATATTTGGGTAAACAATATAATTGTGCTTCATTTTAAAAGTTAACTTTTTTTCTTGCTAAAACATTTTTGAGAAAACCATATAATTTTGCTTCATTTTTTTTTAATCTTGGTTTTATACTTTTTGATTCAGTGTTTCAAAGTTTTAAGTCCATGTTGAGTATATTTTAACTTGTTTTTAGGTATGAAAGCTAAGCCACCTCTCAAAAACAAGTAGATTCAAATGAAAGAAGTTCATTGTTGGGAACCTTAACAGTTTTCATCCCAGCTACTGTTTTTAGAGCTAGTCTTCATGTTCAAGGTGTTTGATTTTTCAGTATCATGCTAATCACCACTCACATTAGCTATTTCAGCACAGTATGGGTTTAGTGGGAGGTTTGTTGTTAATAAGAGTGAATATAAATTTGTTTTATTTGGTTTCTAAATGTATTTGATTGGGGGGGGTTCATTTGTCACATCTGATTAGATTGCCATGGTTTTATTTCATAATGTAACTGGTAAAGTTTATGTATTAGGAAGAAATTATTTGCATTGTCATTTTTGTGGGGTTTTGTTGTTATTTGTGCGTACATTATTGGTGTTATCTTACATTCTGTCAGTTCTTTGCAGGAATGGCATTTACTTGGATTAAATGCCTACTAGTATATAACACGGATTAACACTGATACCCTCACTTGGTTTATGAGTCAGATGTTCACCTGTCAGAGCACGCATGTCATGCCTCCTTTACATTTTTGACTTTTAGTTAAATCTAGATAAGTTTTTAGTTCATTCAGCTGAGCTCCCATACATCACAATAATGTCTGTCACAGGATGCTATGTTGAGAGGGACAACGAAGTAAAGATGTAACTGTTTACTTACTTTCATTCTCGAACTGTCCCACTCCACACTTCCTATAGGAAATTTTGGGTGCCCTGTGTGGCAGGGTGCCATCTGACACATGGACCAACTAGGGCTACAAGTGCCAATCCATACTAGTACAATAGTAATTTTTATTAAATGCCCTCTCCCTCTCTTTTTTTAGAAAAGTGATGATTTCTTCCTATACTTCATTGGAAAATAAATATTTTTATGGATTCTCTGACCCTACCTTGAGGCTTTTGCTCTATTGTGAGGACAGAAACTGTGTAAAATTTATCCTTGGCATTCCTAGCACAAGGCCTGGCACATGTTCGGTTACTATTGGTAATTTGTTGGATGAGAAGCTGAGGAGACTGTCCTGACCCAAATAGAGGACTTTTATTAAAAAATAGTGAGATAAATATTTGGATGGATATAAAGGCTTAGATGTTGTATTGAAAAGATAAGCATTAAAACGGCTATTGAAAAATAAAACAGTGGGGCATATGGGGAAAATTTGGTAATACAGTAACATGTATTATGGAGATATATGAATTTAATCCCAAATGAAAGTTGGGAAGATAAGTTTGTAGGGTATTACATTAAGCTGTGAATCAATCCATGGCATCACAGAAGTTTGGGTGGAGGAAATGAAGAGAAAGAGGGATGAAACTTAACATCTCAATTGTTGGGATTTGGTGTTTTAATGTAAGTGTAAAAAGGGACTATGGATTTCTGTACTCACCCATTTTAAATGGTTTTAGGAAATTGCCAGAAACACGCATTTTAGTGTATAGAATAGTATTTAACTTTTAAAAACTTCATAATGCCTCAGTTTCAGGTGTGAATCAGGTGAGCACATGTTTGAATAGCCTTTACGTAGGCTTTATTCACTTGTAACAAAGTGAAAACAAAGACAAACTTTAATTCAGTTTAATATCTATAATATTTATGTATATTTTTTCAAAAAGTAATGAAAGTTATTTCTCCTATCTGTAATTTTTTATATGATTTGTAACTGATTTTTAATAGCTTTCTCCATAAGATATATGCATGGTGTCTTTAATTATGGATAGTGTACTTTGGTTGTATTGAGGAATGCTATTTTTCTGTTTTTGGAGGTGAGTTTCCAATGTATATGGATTAATAAGCAGCTGTGATAACAGAAAGATGTTCTTCTGGGAGACATGCACCAATCCTTTAATACTAAATATTTTAATGCTTTTGTCTTTTTGTTTTCTGCTGCTTGTAAGCATACAATTAGATTCAGTAGAACATCTCCTTAGGTGATGGTAAGGTAATATTGCTTCATGTCAGTCACTCAGTAAACTAGCTTAATGTTGAAAAATGCCAAATTTTTATACATTTACTTAGTTAAATTTTTTTTCTCCTTGTAGTGGTTTTGTTGGAATATAGAGTCTATGTAGATTATGAGGACAGGGATGTGGGGAGGCAGTGTTGGGGCTAAATTCTCAATTTTCGTCAAAATTCTTTGACTTGAATGCAAGAAACTTGAGCTCTTCCTTTGCATTTCATACTAGTGTTCATCACCCATTAATACTTTTAAAATCTTAATACTCTTAAATATATTATTTCTTCTTTTCTCAGTAAGTTGAAGAATCAGAAAAGGAAATATATATATGTCGTATATGTACTTAATCAGTTTACCTATGTAGAGTAGGATATCCAATTGGTAAATGGACTCTACCTAACTTTTCTTCCACTTCCTCATTTCAGCACTTACTAGCCTGTTCCAATACTAAGAAGAGGTGTGCAAAAAATGTTAGAGATGAATAAAGAATGAATGGAACCAAGTGAAATAAATATGCTCAAATTAAAATAGAAGGAAGAGTTACAGTATACATACAGTCACCTCTCAGTTATGGAATTCTAGAGCTAGAAATTAGAAGACTAATGGGACAGAATTGGATAAGTAGACCATAATTTAAATGTTTAAAGAATAGTATCTATATAGACTTGAGAATTACTTCAGGATATTAAAAATAGTATATATTCAGAGTTGGGAATTACATTAGGATATTAAAAGTCTGATTTTGATTTATTACTTACAAACCACTACCAAATTAAATATTATTGCTAAGATTAAATGAAAGGCTTTCTTGTAGGAGGTGTGAGGTTTGATGAAGAATTTATAATGATATGTTGGGATTGAGTGATATATATATATATATATATATATATATGATGTGTTAAGATTGTTAATCTTAATTTGGGCTAATTATATTCAAAGAGTAACCTGAGTTTTTGAAAAATAATTTCAGAAGTATTACATAAATATGGTATCAACTTTGTCATTATCATCAAAATAAGAACACCCAAATTTAAATTCTCCACACTTGGGCAAAAGTGATAGGGCCACTTTATTCCTTAGCAAAAGAAAAAATTCCATTAAAAGGAAATCTTTAGACTAGTGTAGAATAGGTAGCATACTTGACACATTGGGATATTTTATTTTTGCCACTGACAAGGTGTATGACCTTGGTCAAATAACCTTGGTCATGTAATCTTAATAGGTTTCAATTGGCCTATTGTTAAAAACCGAATACAAAACTATAACTTACATGGTGGGAAAAGTGATAGTGTAGAAGATAAGACTAGCCCTAAATCATCCCAAGTCTTTTTTCTACATTTATAAGAGCAGAGTAATACTTGACTGGCTTGGTTTTCAAATCTTTTTCTCATGTAGCACATATTCAAATGGAGTTAGTAGTGATTAGAGAAATGAGCAACAACAGGAAGATAAACCAGGTATGTATTAGCAGATGAGGGTAACATCCTGAACAATGAAGCTGGTTATATTGTTTAAAATAATTGTATATTTTTAGATTCTATTCAGTATTTGAAAGATGATCAGATTGGGTTCCTTGGCGCTCATTGGTATAAGATTTTTAGTCTAGAATGAGGCTAATGAACCATTAATAAACACAAGATCATTAGTTTGCTGAAGAGATTTTTATAATTGGCAAGAAAGTAAAACTTTGTGGGTTTTTTTGTTTTGTTTTTTTGTGTTTTTTTTGCGTTACGCAGGCCTCTCACTGTTGTGGCCTCTCCCGTTGCGGAGCACAGGCTCCGGACGCGCAGGCTCAGCGGCCATGGCTCACGGGCCCAGCCGTTCTGCGGCATGTGGGATCTTCCCGGACCGGGGCACGAACCCGTATCCCCTGCATCGGCAGGCGGACTCTCAACCACTGCTCCACCAGGGAAGCCCTAAAATGTTGTTTTTAGCAATCTAAAACACCACATGAATCACATTTTAATATGAACAGTTGGGAAATGCTTCTAAATACACTATGTATGTATTTGGAAATACCGTGATGGTAAGTAGGTAAAACATATTTCAAAGCTGATAGTGCTTAATTCTATTTAAATTTGCCATGTCTGGATTCCAACAGTAATTGTAATTATTTAAGGGTGTATATGAACGTCAATTTAATTGAAGACTAAGAGCTCAGCGTTTCCAAATAGGGGACCCAAAAGGAGAGACTACGTTAGATGTTGCGAAAATCCATTTCCCAAAAAGGGCTTATGGGTGGAGGTTTCTATCCTGCCCTAACCTAGCTTTATTTCACCCTGTGTTCTCTCCTATTCATTGACTGAATGACCTTGGGCAGAATATTTAACTTTAGAATAGCTGTATCTTCATTTATAGAATGTTACCTTAAATATCTTTCTTACTGGTTAGAAAGATAAAATCATGTATATTGAAGGTTCTTTGTAACTGATGGGTTGCTTCACAAAATTCAGTTATTGGGTTTAATATGGCTGTAATTGTCAAAATAATACCTACACATAAGGATTGATGGTTTTGTCATATCCATAATACTTATATTTGAAAATAACTTTAGTAAATTCCTTTAATTGGGAGTTCATAAAGTAGGGTGACATTTTTTTTAGAATTGTGTGAAATGCTAACTACTAAGTATGTTTTTAACATCCTTTCTTATAAAATTTTGTGGTGCAGGCTGGAAAAGAGAAATTGGTATTCAGAAATGATAGAGTGTGCCTATAGCCAGGAGACAGGGAAGAATTTACATAATTTTGTAGTATAGACACTATCTTAAAGTGTAATTTGTATTAACTGTGTGTGAACTAAAGGAAGTTATCTGCAGCAAGTACTGTTTTAATAATACTTCTATTTTAAAAACTTAGATTTTACAATGTCACTTTTTGACTATTACGTCTGGGATATTTTCTGTTTTTTAGTGTTGTTTTCCCTTTCTTGAAGGTTTTTGGTTTCTTAGAATTTCTTTTAATGGAATGAAAGGTAAAAATCTATTCAATACGTTGTTGGCTAACTCCATTAAAGAATACTGAATTTTTTTTTTATCACCTTTTAGAGTAAGAACTTAGTTTTCATCCTTTTCTCTATCTTCTTTTCTCGTTCAGACATTCTTTGCCCGTTGACAGTAGATTCACTCATTGATACCTGACTGGGGCTATTCGTTTCATCACTTTAAAAAAGTAAAGTTGGAGTACTAAGGTGACATCTTGCAAGGAATAAATGTGTTAGCATAATGCTACAAAAAGTAACGAATTAAATTTGGGGTCTTCTAAACTTGTGGTTGGATAACATACTTAATCAGTCCTTGCACATTGTAGAAATCAGAGGACACAAACTCAAGAACTCTTAAAATTGTTTTAAAAACCTAATTTTTGTTACTTTACAGATGTTCCACTTAAGCAGACCTCTTCTATAGCTGTAGCTGGAGCTGTAATTGGAGCTGTCCTTGCCCTTTTCATCATTGCCATCTTTGTGACTGTGCTGTTGACTCCTCGAAAAAAGAGACCATCCTACCTTGACAAAGTGTAGGTAAATTTTTTGCTTGTGTTCAACTATGAATATTCAGTATGTGGCAGTCTTTATCTTTACAGCTACTCATATGAAAACTGTCTGAGGGATGGAAGTAAAGATACTGTTAGGTCTTTGTAAGATGACTGGTTTTGTCAGGAAGTCTGACTACATTTTGGTAAATAAACAGTTGCAAGGGGCTGCTAGAGGCAAATATATTAGACACCTTTTTAACCTACAGTATATTACATAACTTTCCAAATGGTAACATAATGACTCTACGTTGTCCTGCCTTCTGAATAAAAATGCAGGTCTTCCATGAAGTAGTTGAAAGACAGATATAAAAAATCTTAGAAGTTTAACTTACTTCTTTAAATTGTTTATGCCTGTCTTATGTATAGATATAACTAACTCTAAACTGCCAAAAGTTATTAAATACATTGAGTTTTAAAGCTTTTATCTTAAAGAAATTTGGTTTTGGTGAATTACAAAATGTGCTTTTATTTAAAGAGAAAGCAATGTTTTGGACCTAATCATGAGATAGAATTACAAAACAGAAATTGCACTCTGTTGTATAATCAAAAGACCGAAGTCCCAGTTCCCTTAATTCCATCAGCAGCTTTTGTTGCTTCATCTGTGAAATGTGAATAATACTTTTCCTGCTTACCTCACATGGCTGTGATAAGAATAGAATAAGATGATGTTTATGAACTGTGAAGTTCTATACAAATGACATTATTTCTTGTGTGGTTATTAATGATTTTATATGAGGACATGAGGCTGGCTCTGAAGGAATGTATTTCTTCTCTCTTCATAAATGCTTTGTGTATGTCTCTGCCTCTCTAATCTGGCACAGTTAGAGCACTGATCTTTTTGGATTAAGGACACCTGGGTGTTAGCTCTATTACGATCAAATTAGTGGTATGATCATGAACGAGTCACATCACCTCCATGAACCTTGGTTTTCTCACCTAAATAACTTACGGCATCTTGGAGCTATACATTTGCTGTGATTTTTGTTACATTAAAGGAAATAATTACTTTAAATAAAAGGACTATAAAATACCCTGTCAGTCTAATACCTGTAAGACCGATTCCTCTAATATTTCAAGAGTATCTAGCTTGTGGTTAACTTCATCTTAGTTGCCAGATTATCTCAAACTTTTCTATAATTTCCAAAAGATAATTTACTAGTAGACTAGTAATTACATCCATGTAATCATTTTATTTATTATTTGAATTCTGTTCATTTAAAATATTATTTCATGCCCACATGGAGAAGTGAGAATTTGTAATTTCTTTGGCCTCTATAGCTTTCACCCTCTTTATCTTTTAATATAGGTAAAATTTTTATTTGATTTACTAATCTCAATTACTGAAAATTAGTTATCTGTGATCTTCAAAAGTAGGAGAATATATGAAAAATTATTTTCTAAAATGCAGAGAGCTACACAATATATTTAATTCTATTTTTGTTGTAATGCAACAATTTAAAAATATATGAAAATACTTTTTTTTAGTAGATTAGGTCATTTTTGCAAAGATAAATGCATTCCCCAAGGATGTAATGGTCTCTTCATTTATTTCAGGTGCCAAGATTTATAATGGTTTGTAGATTGAAAATCTTAATTTACATGATGAATATTCTAAGAATGACCATGGCTTTTGAAAACTAATTATGGAAGTATTTCCAAAATATAGTATAAGCATATTTTTTCATTATCATTTTAAGATACAGTCTTTTAAATCACTTTTATGACACTTTGGAGGAAAGTGTTTTCCATTACACATGTTTGACTATATTTAAAATGTTGGTAGGCATAGTCATATGTAAAAATGTGCAGTACTTAATTAGTCATATACTAGATTACTTGCCTAATAATAATGTTCAAAAAATACTTCTATTTGCTTCTTTTTTAGATTTTTCAAAGAATTGTTTATTTCAGATTAGTCCTAAACAGAACCTTTAAAACCAGTTCACTTTTTTGTTCCAATTATGATTGATTAATGGAAATGTAAGAACTGAATTAAACATGTATGCTAATACAAATATTAGTATGAGGAAAATATTCTCAAAACTTAAGCGAATCTTGAACGTTTCCCCCACCCACCCTTTTTTTTTGTTTTTTTGCTAAAAGTGGCAATCGCATTTTTTAAACTTTTTAATGCAGGATCGACCTTCCACCCACACATAAACCACCTCCTATGTATGAAGGACAGTCCCCCCCTTTGCCTCAGAAAGACCTTCTATATCAGGTAAGTGTTCCCGAGTACACGTAAAATAAAATGAAGTAAAAAATATTAAGCAATGTATATTATTTGTTTCAAAATATTATCTAGTCATTATACATTAAATATTACATAATAATATATAATCATTTCTCTGAAACATTCAAGGGATCAAATTTAGTCTACAGATTGGTAAGAAAAGAAGTTATGGCCAGTATAGGTAAGACAAATCAACACTGTATTAGGAGTACAAATTTTTACAAAAGCTTATGGCTGAAGACTTATTGTTAATAGAGTTTTATTGACGTAATGATCCATTGTAAAATATGCATTTTTATGTAACATAAAAGGTAGAAAAATTGAATGGTAGGGTCTGATTTATGATGGAGAGGTTTTTCTCCTTGGCATATGTATTTTATTTTTGTTTATTTTTCAGTATATGCAAAATTTTCAGTATATGCATCTAAGTTTTAGCATTCCTTTATTTAGCAACAAAAGGTTTATATTCCAATTTAAAATTCTGGGCATGAATATTGGGCCCCATTTTACACTTAGGGTAATTGAAAATTTCTTTTGGAATCAGTTTACAGTAATTCGTGTGAAAGTATTGATTCAGTGCTTCTGTCTTAGATTCTATATCTAGATTAATATGCTCTACTTGGGAAGGTTTAAGCCATTACCAATATTTTTCAGAGTGATTAATGTTGCCACCTTTATCAAAATCCTCTGGGTTATTAAAAATGAAAATTCTTGAACACACATTCAGTTTCACTGAATCAGTATCCCAGGGGTTGGAGACAATGGGCATTTTACCTAGCTCACCAGGTGCATTTTAATGCACATTCAGGTTTGAGAACTATTGCTATTTCTCTGTCTCATTCTTAATGGCTGTAATAGTATTCCATTGTGTTGATATACCACAAATTACCTAATGATATTCCTAGGTTTTTTCCTTTTTATTTCTATTACAGTAATTGCTGCATTGAGTGTACTTTTATATACTTTATTGTACACATATATTTATAAAATATATGCAAAGAAATAGAATTACTGTGAATATTTTTTACATTTAAATAGGTGTCACATTGCTGGCCAGCCTAGCTGTATTAATTTATATTCCCATAAACAGTATATTAAAACCCATTTCCCTCTCTAATACTGTTTAGTAGAACTTTTGTTGTTGTTGTTGCCAGTTTGATAAAACTGGAAAAATAGTTCATTTAAAAGCTTCATAGATTTCTGGAAGAAGTTTCATAATTGATTGCCTATTTGTAGTTCTGTAAACCAACTATTTGCATCTTTTTTCTAATTTTCAGTTACTTTTTGAACTTTCCTTGTTAATTTTTTAGCAGCTCTTTGATATGGACAGTAATCTTTTGTCTTATATTCGTCTCTTATTTTTTAACTTTATAGTGTCTTATACAGAACGTTTAAGTTTTTATGTAGTTAAAATCTCTTTATCTTTTTCCTCATAGTTTCTGGAAGTTATATATTATCTAAAAAGACCATTTCCCCCTCTCTCCCTGATCTGAAATGTTAAAAAATCATACAAAGCTCTTCACAGTTTTATGGGATGTTTTATTTTATTTTAAATAATTTAAAACTTATGTTTGCTTATTATATAAGGTAGTGACCTACGTTTTTTCCCCAATGGTATAACCAGTTGTCCAAAAAGTATTGAATTGGCTGTCCTTTTCTATGGTTTGAGGACACTTTTATCCTAAAATAAGTTCCCATATATATTAGGTATATTTCTGAACTCTTAGTTCTGTTATGTTGTTCTGTGTTTCTCTTCTTAAAGCAAGACAACACTGTTTTTTTTTAAATTTACTTTTTATTGAAGTATAGTTGATTCCCAGTGTTGTGTTAGTTTCTGGTGTACAGCAAAGTGACTCAGTTATACGTACGTGTGTGTATATATATATACACACATACATACGTACACGTACATATGTGTGTGTATCTATATAATACTTTTTCATATCCTTTTCCATTATGGTTTATTACAGGATATTGAATACAGTTCCCTGCGCTATACAGTAGGACTTTGTTGTTTATCTATTCTGTATATAATAGTTTGCATCCACTAGTGTTTCAGCAGAATTTACTATCTGAAAAAATTTTGACCTTTTTCCCCAGTAATTCACTATCATATATCATAGTCTTTAGTAAATTTTTGTAAATGTTCATCGCAGTCTTGTGGAGGAAGAGTGTTTCTACATTTTTTTTTGAGTGGCTAATACATGCAAAACAGTATAAAAGGGTATTTTCTAAAGTCTTAGTACCATTTTCCATTCCTACTTACCCTACCCCCACCACCTCCTACAGAAAACCATTTTTATCAATTTCTTGTTTGTCTTCATATGGTTTATGTAAAACATAGACAAGGAAACACACACACATTTTATCTTTTCTCGGATAAAAGGTAACATATACACACTGTTACATATCTTGCCATTTCCTCTTAAGATATACTGGAGCTCTTTCTTTTTGGGGTAAAAATCATTCTCATTCTTTCTTATGTCTACTAAGATTCTAATGTGTGCATATTACATAGTTTGTAATGTCAAAATATTTTAATAAACCAGTAATGCTGCAGTGAATAGTTTTGTATATATGCTGTTTTGTATCTATGCAAGTATAATCTGCAGGCTACATTTTTAGACTTGATCTTGCTACGTCAAGTAGTAAATGTGTTTATATTTTTTATAAGTACTTTCAAATTATCCTCTATAAATATTGTACTGTTTTTTACTCGTGTGAGTAATGTATGAAAGTGCCTGTTTCTCCACATTCTCACCAACAGTATATGTATTCCACTTGATTATTGGTAATCTGATAGGTGGAAAATAGTAAATATATAATTGCAATTCTGCAATCTCATTATTAGCAAGTTTCAGCATCTTTTCAAGTTTTAAACGATCATTTTTTTTTCCTGCAAGCTGCCATTCTTCTGTGTGCTATTTAAAAATTTTATAAATAGATATGAAAATTTTTTGTTTTGATTCCAGCATGAATAATATGTACATTGTTCATTGGTATCTAAATTTGTGGTATACAGTGTTAAGTAAGATGACTCATATTCCCACAGATTTATGTGATAAAATAAGAAGATTGAAAAATTAAGAAACTATGTTATGACTAGAGCCCTAATGTTATCAAATTGTGTGGCTTTAGAAACATGATGGTCCTACTTGTTATCAAGTTCTGGAGTTAGAGATATGTCCTCCAGGTATCTTAATTTCAGTTACTAATCATACCATATTTCATTTATGGCTTTCTTGAACCTGTTCACCCTACTACTCTTTATAGTTTTATAGATTCTCATTATTTCTCCTCAAAACTCATCTTTCCAACATATCACTGCCAGTTTCCGATAGTATTTTTAGATAAGCTGTTTATGCTCATTATTAATGGTCTGGTTTTCTCCCTGGATCTGAATATTTTAACGTGTTTCCAGATATCAGTAGTTATGGTCTTTGGGGTCAGGGAGAAGGGAGAGAGGAAGATGATAAAAGAATTAACATTTTTCTTCCAAATTCAAGGAAACTAATGACTGAGTGTAATATTTAAGTAAATGAGTCCTGAGTATTTATTTCTAGGATGGTTTTGCCCTAGAGTAGCAAAAAGTTTTCATCTGCCTATTGCCTCCAGTTAATAGGTAGTGGTAATTATTGATAAAAGTAGTAAAAGAATTGTAAGGCCTTGTTCTGGTCTGAGGAGGGAAAAAGTTTTGTGAACAACAAAGCTTGGATGAAATACTGATTTATAAACGAATAATATCTAAATAATATATTCAAATAAAATATCAGTGCAACCTCTGAAGTATAAAGGATTGGTATTTTTACTAAGTCAGAGCTCTACTAATCAATCTTATAAATGAGAAAAGATAAACCTACTTGATATGGTTTCATAAAGATTAATAAATTACCATATGCTACATCCTTAGAACAGTGCCTGGCACATAGTGAATACTATGTGTTTGCTGTTATTATCATTATTGTTAGTAAAAAAGAAGCTATGTAATTCTTAGAAAGTTACTAAAGAGACCAAGCAGTGAAATTATTTCAATAGCAGGATAAAACTGTTACTACTTTGGCTCATGTAAACTTGGCATATGTTGCTTTTTGAAATTATTGATACTTTTATTATAAGCTTAGTAGTGCTTGAAATGAAATTAAAATGGAGTTTGCATCTTTTCATTCATAGTTCCGTTTTGTTTTTTTTCTCTGTCATCCATTTATCAAACATATTTCTTAGGTACTAATATGTCAATATTGGGAATACATAGTCAATAAAACAGAGTTAAAAATTCTTGTCTTACTCTATGCCAATAAAATGGACAACCTGGAAGAAATGGACAAATTCTTAGAAATGCATAACCTGCCAAGACTGAATCAGGAAGAAATAGAAAACATGAACAGACCAATCACAAGCACTGAAATTGAAACTGTGATTAAAAATCTTCCAACAAACAAAAGCCCAGGACCAGATGGCTTCACAGGCGAATTCTATCAAACTTTTAGAGAAGAGCTAAGACCTATCCTTCTCAAACTCTTCCAAAATATAGCAGGGGGAGGAACACTCCCAAACGCATTCTATGAGGCCACTATCACCTTGATACCAAAACCAGACAAGGATGTCACAAAGAAAGAAAACTACAGGCCAATATCACTGATGAACATAGATGCAAAAATCCTCAACAAAATACTAGCAAACGGAATCCAACAGCACATTAAAAAGATCTTACACCGTGATCAAGTGGGGTGTATTCCAGGAATGCAAGGATTCTTCAGTATATGCAAAACAATCAATGTGATACACCATATTAACAAATTGAAGGAGAAAAACCACATGATTATCTCAATAGATGCAGAGAAAGCTTTCGACAAAATTCAGCACCCATTTATGATAAAAACCCTGCAGAAGGTAGGCATAGAGGGAACTTTCCTCAACATGATAAAGGCCATATATGACAAACCCACAGCCAACATCGTCCTCAACGGTGAAAAACTGAAAGCATTTCCACTAAGGTCAGGAACAGACAAGGTTGCCCACTCTCACCACTCTTATTCAACATAGTTTTGGAAGTTTTAGCCACAGCAATCAGAGAAGAAAAGGAAATAAAAGGAATCCAAATCGGAAAAGAAGAAGTAAAGCTGTCACTGTTTGCAGATGACATGATACTATACATAGAGAATCCTAAAGATGCTACCAGAAAACTACTAGAGCTAATCCATGAATTTGGTAAAGTAGCAGGATACAAAATTAACGCACAGAAATCTCTAGCATTCCTATACACTAATGATGAAAAATCTGAAAGTGAAATCAAGAAAACACTCCCATTTACCATTGCAACAAAAAGAATAAAATATCTAGGAATAAACCTACCTAAGGAGACAAAAGACATGTATGCAGAAAATTATGAGACACTGATGAAAGAAATTAAAGATGATACAAATAGATGGAGAGATATACCATGTTCTTGGATTGGAAGAATCAACATTGTGAAAATGACTCTACTACCCAAAGCAATCTACAGATTCAATGCAATCCCTATCAAACTACCACTGGCATTTTTCACAGAACGAGAACAAAAAATTTCACAATTTGTATGGAAACACAAAAGACCCCGAATAGCCAAAGCAATCTTGAGAACGAAAAACGGAGCTGGAGGAATCAGGCTCCCTGACTTCAGACTATACTACAAAGCTACAATAATCAAGACAGTATGGTACTGGCACAAAAACAGAAAGATCAATGGACCAGGATAGAAAGCCCAGAGATAAACCCACACACATATGGTCACCTTATCTTTGATAAAGGAGGCAGGAATGTACAGTGGAGAAAGGACAGCCTCTTCAATAAGTGGTCCTGAGAAACCTGGACAGGTACATGTAAAAGTATGAGATCACTCCCTAACACCATACACAAAAATAAGCTCAAAATGGATTAAAGACCTAAAGGTAAGGCCAGAAACTATCAAACTCTTAGAGGAAAACGTAGGCAGAACACTCTATGCCATAAATCACAACAAGATCCTTTTTGACCCACCTCCTAGAGAAATGGAAATAAAAACAAAAATAAACAAATGGGACCTAATGAAACTTCAAAGCTTTTCCACAGCAAAGGAAACTGTAAACAAGATCAAAAGACAACCCTCAGAATGGGAGAAAATATTTGCAAATGAAGCAACTGACAAAGGATTAATCTCCAAAATTTATAAGCAGCTCATGTAGCTCAATAACAAAAAAACAAACCCAATCCAAAAATGGGCAGAAGACCTAAATAGACATTTCTCCAAAGAAGATATACAGACTGCCAACAAACACATGAAAGAATGCTCAACATCATTAATCATTAGAGAAATGCAAATCAAAACTACAATGAGATATCACCTCACACCAGTCAGAATGGCCACCATCAAAAGATCTAGAAACAATAAATGCTGGAGAGGGTGTGGAGAAAAGGGAACACTCTTGCACTGCTGGTGGGAATGTGAATTGGTACAGCCACTATGGAGAACAGTATGGAGGTTCCTTAAAAAACTACAAATAGAACTACCATATGACCCAGCAATCCCACTACTGGGCATATACCCTGAGAAAACCATAATTCAAAAAGAGTCATGTACCAAAATGTTCATTGCAGCTCTATTTACAATAGCCCAGAGATGGAAGCAACCTAAGTGTCCATCATCGGATGAATGGATAAAGAAGATGTGGCACATATATACAATGGAATATTACTCAGCCATGAGAAGAAACGAAATTGAGCTATTTGTAATGAGGTGGATGGACCTAGAGTCTGTCATACAGAGTGAAGTAAGTCAGAAAGAGAAAGACAAATACCGTATGCTAACACATATATATATGGAATTTCAGAAAAATAAATGTCATGAAGAACCTAGGGGTAAGACAGGAATAAAGACACAGACCTACTAGAGAATGGACTTGAGGATATGGGGAGGGGGAAGGGTAAGCTGTGACAAAGTGAGAGAGTGGCGTGGACATATATACACTACCTAATGTAAAATAGCTAGTGGGAAGCAGCCGCATAGTACAGGGAGATCAGCTCAGTGTTTTGTGACCGCCTGGAGGGGTGGGATATGGAGGGTGGGAGGGAGGGAGACGCAAGAGGGAAGAGATATGGGAACATATGTATATGTATAACTGATTCACTTTATTATAAAGCAGAAACTTACACACCATTGTAAACCAATTATATTCCAATAAAGATTTAAAAAAAAAATTCTTTATGGAGGTTACATTTTAGTGACAAATAGATAAATGCCTATGATGTTTTTACCCCTTTTTTTGGAAAGAATTTTATTGAAGTATAATTGGCATACAGCAGATACACAAACACGTACATACATAGATACCCTAGAAACACCACCACAATCAAGATAATGTATATATTCATCATTTTCAAAAGTTTCCTGGTACCCCTTTGTAATCTTCCTCTCTTGTCATTTCCCTGATCCCTTTCTACATCCCAGGGAACCAGCTACTAATCTGCTTTCTATCTATATACATTAGTTTAAATGTTCTTGAATTTTATGTAACAATCATACAGTAGATTCTCTTTTCTGGTCTTGCTTCTTTCACTCCACATAATGATTTTGAGATTTCTTCATGTTGTTTTGGTCTCTCCTTTATTCCTTTTAGATAGGTGTACCTTGTAGAGATACTACATTTTGTTTATACATTCACCTATTGATGGATATTTGCATTATTTCCAGTTTTGGGCTATTATAAGCAATGCTGCTATGAACATTTATGTATGTCTTTGTGTGAACATATGCTTTCATTTGTCTTGGGTAAACCTGTACATGTGGAATGACTGGGTCATATGGTAAATGTAATTTAAAAAGTGTAACTTTTTAAGAAAATGCCAAACTGTCCTCCGAAGTGGTTTTACCATTTATGTTCCCACCAGCAATGTATGAGTTGCTCCATACCCTTGCTACCATTTATTATTATCAGACTTTCAAAATTTTAGGTACTAATAGGTGTGTGGTTAGTTCATTATTATTTTAGTTTTTTCCCTAATTACTAATACATGTAACTTTTTTCATTTGCTGATTTGTCTTCTTTAATGAGGTCTCTGTTCAAACATTTGCTCATTTTTATTGGATTTTTTTAAATATTGGATTTTGAGAGTTCTTTATATGTTTTGTGTTATGGAATGCATGTTTGTGCCCCTCCCCCTCATTCATACATTGAAACCCTCATCACCAATGTGATGGTATTTGACAATGGGACCTTTGGGAGTGATTAGGTCACCAAGGTGGAGCTCTTATAATGGGATTAGTGCCCTCAGTTAAAAGAGACAGGGGAGAGCTTATTTCTCTTTCTTTTCTCTACCCTGTGAGATTACAACAAGAAGATAGCTGACTGCAAGCTAGGAAGAGGGCCCTCACCAAGAACCGAAATCTTAGACACGTAGGAGGTTTGGACTTCCATAGGACTGTGAAAAATAAGTGTTTATTCTTTGCTTAAAGAATGGCTTCATCTATATGTGTTAATATACAATATTTGTTTTTCTCCTTCTGGCTTACTTCACTCTGTATAATAGATTCTACCATGCATAAAATAGATAGCTAGTGGGAACATGCTATAAAGCGTTGGAAGCTCAGCTCCGTGCTCTGTGACGACCTAGAATGGTTGGGAGGGAGGTCCAAGAGGGAGGGCATAGGTATACATATAGCTGATTCATTTCATTGTACAGCAGAAACTAACACAACACTGTAAAGCAATTATACTCCAATTTTAAAAAGAAATTAAGACAGATTAAAAAAAACAAAACACAAAAAATGAAAAAAAAGAATGGCTTCACCTAATCCATGTTAATTTGTTATAGCAACCTGAGCAGAATAAGACATTTTGATACAAGTCCTTTGTTAGATAATATGATTTGGAAACATTTTCTCCCATTCTCTTGGTCGTCATTCTCTAAACTGATTTTTGAAGAGCAGTTCTTAATTCTGAGGAGGTCTGATTTATATGATGGCAATGTAATGCCATGCTTTCTTTCTGGAATGTGGGTGTGTTGTGGTAATACCGATTTTTATTAGTTTCTATTAATTTGGTTAATATGTTTCTATGATATATCATTTTTATTTTTCCTGTATAAGCATCATCAATTAGGAAATTTAATGAATTATTTCAAAGACAGTAGATTTTCTTTGTCACTAGTGTTCCTTCAGTATCTAGTATCCTCAGGAGACATAAATAGTGTAAGTATTTCTAATCTCACCTGAGAAATATAGAAATTAGGAAGATTTGGCCTCTGTATATAGTATTTTGTGGCCCATGGTACTGAAGCAGCCATTATGTCTTTATATGTTCTGTTCATCTCTATATCAAAAACAGTAGTTAGCACAGAGAATAACTCGTTTTCAGTAGAATCAAATGGGACCTAACAGTTTTGTTATAATCATTAAGAAGATTCAGATTCACTTATTTTGACTTGCTGTAAGTTATAGAAGTACTCTAAGAAACTTTATTTCAGATTTACTGTATACATGTAAACCAGCACAGATCTGGGGAACCTGGAGAGATGATTTCTAGGCAATAAAGGTTCTGAGTTTAATTGCATTTTAGTATTTTTAAATGGTTTTGCCAGCATCAGTGCATTTGTTATGTGATTTTTCAGAAAGGAGTTGAAATCCTCTGACCCAGATTCTGATTGTTTCTGATTTGTAGCTGAACTAAGTGGGAAAGTTAGGTCTATCTTAAGAAAGAAAAAAAAAATTAAGTAATGCAGTATTTCCCTCAGAACTATTTCTAATACAGATTGAATTATTTTATGTAGATTAAATGATAGAAAAGAGCTGGCTTCATCCTAGTCACCAATACTCATTACCAAAAAAAAAGCAGTAGTTGATTAAAGTAAAAGACCTACATGTTGGCCTTTTAAGATGTTCTGAGCAATCCAGAGAGAATATTTAATTCACACCTTTTTGTAAGACTTTTTATAGTAAAATTCCACTTGGTTCTGTCTATGTTATAAACATCTCACCTTCTTTCTTCCTTTTAAATCCTATCTATGTTATAAACATCTCATCATTTTTCTTCCTTTTAAATCCGTAAACGAGTTATAAGAACTGATTCATTATAAAAATTATATACTCACTGTTTGTTCTTAATAGATGTGTATTTCTGAGTTTCCTGTTTTTCTGTTTTCTTAATTAAAATTATAAATTTCTATAAATAGAAACCATGACTTACTACTGCCTTTGTAACCTTTCTTGGTGTCTAATAAACTGCTCTGTACAAAGGCTACTCAGGAATTGTTGTTGAGTTGCTGTGATAGTGAAATTGTTTGCAAAGTCAGTTTCCCGAGCTAGCTGAGGGTTATTCCATGAGTTTGGAGGAACAAAGAAGACAGCAGAATCTATAATAGTGTCACCTCATCCTTCTGCCTGTGTTAATACCTAGAAAGTTTATTTTAAACAACTTGGAAATTTTATAGCCAGTCCATCATTAATTTTGAGTAAGATGTTGTAACAAGGTGCCAATCTATAATATCTTATCATTTCCAAAGATTTAATCACCATACACTCCTAATAACTGGAAATGAACCTCAACTTTTTGACATTACCACCAGAATACTTTTAGAGCACCTCATAAACCATGTTAAAGTCTGAAATATTAACTCAGATTTAATACTAAACTTTAGGGAATAAAACTGTTTTAATGGCTCAATGCTACTTGGGAACTCCTGCAAAAAAGTATTATCCTAACCATTAATTTACTTAACTTGTGTTTTTTGCCTTGGTTTTTGAAGAATTAAATTTAGGCTATTCATACCTGAGATGCAATCAGAATATTCAATTTCGAGTGGTTTGAGATCTGTGTTAAATTCACACTGCCACCAGGGAACTATAATTCTTAATTAGAGGTGACTTTTGATTGACTCATGAGTAATGAGAAGTAAAAGAATTATTGAAGTTAAGTACAGTAAGCTAAGTACAATGAACTTTCCTCCCAAATTTTAGGGGACCTAATAGCATTCTTTATTTAAAAGCGCTCATGATTTCCTTTATTGGGAGAGATTCCTTTTTAAGTACAGAGACAGAGAGCTGAGTTACTTTAAATGTTCAGAGCAACTAAATTTTTTTCAGAGAATAGACTTCTTATATGTGAATTAAATTTTACATAGACATTATCAAGCAAACTTTACTTTGAATTTGGCTACTTAGTCGTAATTTTCGTCTTGGCAAATTGTTGTTTTGAAGTTATTTTGACGTGTTAAATATAAAAAATTAGTAAAGGCCACACATGAACTTTTGAGAGAATAATGTAAATAATATATTATTTTAGATAATTGTTACCCATATGGCTAAACTTATAATGTTCATACATTCATTCAGTGAATTACAGTAAACTATGCTGAGTGATTTTTTTTTTTTTTTTTTTTAGACTCTTCCTAAGCAGATTCAGTTATGGAGTCCTTGGTTAAATTAAGCTGACCTAAATGGAGTGTTCCTTCAGGCAGCAGCTATCATATTGTGATGTGTGCAGTGCTAGTGCGGCCTCCATGCCTGCCACAATGCCTGACTTACCATCAGAGAATAATAATAGAGATAAACAGATTAATAAGAGAGATTAGTAGAGATTAATTTAGTGATATATGTTACTACCTGTTAACATGAAATCACTATGGAAAGACTAACTATTGACTATTGACTATTATCAAAACATTGACTATTATCAAAACATTCCTAACATATTGGGACAGCAATCTTGTATCCTAGAATTTCAAGCATTGTCCTAATTTCACATATTCGTGCTATTGACTATTATCAAAGCATTGACTATTATCAAAACATTCCTAACATATTGGGACAGCAACCTTGTATCCTAGATTTCCAGGATTGTCCTAATTTCACATATTCGTGCTTTAGTGTCAGTATGTATTTAAGTGCACCTATCCCAATTTTGAGACTTCTTGCACTTTCCCAAGCCTTTTCTCCAATTTCTTAATAGCTTCTTTCTCCATTTCTGATGATTCTAATTCAAAGTACTTTCTTCCTATGTTTAAAATGGCTCCTATATCTTAACATCTGAAAAATATTCCTAAGATAATTAGAAGAATATCTAATTTAGAATAAAATGTGCAATGTGAACTATAGGAAAAGAACTTGCCACAGTGATATTCACTTTCAAAAGTAATAGGAGACATTAATCTTACTTACAGAACTTCAAGAAGTAGAGAGCAACCTGGGTTCTAATTTTCTGATCTGCTATGTATTATATCATTTATTTAATATTTCATTTTTATTCCCTATTTCATAAAATGATAGAGTAACTAGAAAACACATAAGATACATTTAGGAAGAGCCAGAAAATGGGGTAATTGACCCTTTCATTTAGTTGATTCAGATTTCTTAAATAAAATGGCATTAGAGTCAAGATTTTCATTAAAGTAAAATTTTAAGTTTGAAACCTCTTAAATTTGAAGAAAGCATGTTTGAATGAACCAATTTAAACATTTCTAAATAGTCGTTGGCTTTTTCTTTTAAAAAAAAACCTCAACGATAAAGCATAGGCCATATATATTTTTTTAATGCTACAAGTTAGAAATCAGAAATACTAAATAAAATTGTGTTACACTTCGTGTATTACACTTGTCTAACACTTGGAAATTAAATTCAAGATGCTTTTTGGTTTAGAAAGCTTTACAATGTCAAAAATTAAGAAAAATTTTAAAAATCTAATAGATGGAAAAACATTCAAAAGGCTTTGTTTTGGATAAAGTAGTCAAGATCCCAGTTTATCCTTGGGTGAATTAACCTTAGTCATTTGACCTAGAGCCACTAAGTTATTCCATTTTTTTATGAGTATGGGACTCTGTCACCCAGTCTGCCTTTGCAGTTTGTCAGATGAATTTCCATAGTTACCAACCTACTATAGTACAAATTTCCTGTTCCTGGACATGATAGTAGACATGGTTAGCACTCTCTTTCCCCAGAGACATGCTGTCGCCACTGGTTAAGTTTAGTTGTGGCATGATTCCAGGTTTATTTTGTTGATTCTTTGGCACATGTTGTCAAACCAAGATGTTTGTCCCCTCAATTTTATGTACTCTGTTTGCTTTACTGATGTTTGCTTAATTAGGAATATGTGCAGGGCAAGCAATTAGCCTATTGTTGACTCATTGTTTTTTAATGTATTGCTTGCTATTTGGGAATCTGACTCTGAAAAGATATAAGCCCCAAAGTGATATACGTGTTTCCTTGGGCGTATAAATTAAGAAGTTAATCTTATAATTCAGACTAAACAGTATTTTATTACTGAGGAATTAGTAAGACTTGTTGGGGGAAAAGACTTATCCAGAGTGGTACTTTGGTTTGAATCATTGGTGCTGCCTTAACAAATATTTTTCAAAAATCATTAGGCTTGTTATCATTCCCATATTTATAAAAATGCACAACTCACTTTCTTTACCTTTGCGTGCTGATTACTAGCAAATATGTATGTAATATATTCAGGATCACCTCTTATGATGACCTCCTGTATGTCTATTTTTTTTTTATTCTTCAATTTGTTAATATGGTGTATCACATTGATTGATTTGCATATATTGAAGAATCCTTGCATCCCTGGGATAAATCCCATTTGATCATGGTGTATGATACTTTTTTTTTTAATTCAAACAGAAAGTCACAAAAATTATAATCATCCTCATCAGTTCACTCAGTCCCATGTAATTAATTTCTTTTTCATCTTGATCTTTTGTTAGCACTTTTATGAATTTATCAGTTTTCCATTAGAGTTCTGAAAATGCTTATTCATTCAGTTCAGCAGTATAGTCAGTTACCAGAAACCTGTACTTGTCAGAGCCTTTTCCATGAATTCCTTGAAGATGAAACCCTTTTATAGGAACATTTTTGCAAAAGCATCAGAGTACACCCAGAACTGTCTGTAAATGACAAAAGACGTAAAAATGACCACGGTTAAAGATTTGATGAAAGTTCATAGTAATGCAATTGACAAGGAAATTTAGTTACTTCTGAGATATACATTTTATAGTAATAACTAGAATTATGACTTATAACATTATACCAGAACATATAACATTTTTAGAAATTTCATGTAATGTCTGAAACATTTATATTAACATATTTCCATACAAATAACCCAAAGAAAGTTAAGTATTAGTTGATTTTTTTGTTTGTTTGTTTGCTTTTTTATACTGCAGGGATTGCATTGAATCTGTAGATTGCTTTGGGTAATATAGTCATTTTCACAATATTGATTCTTCCAGTCCAAGAACGTGGTATATCTCTCCATCTGTTGGTGTCATCTTTAATTTCTTTCATCAGTGTCTTATAGTTTTCTGCATAGAGGTCTTTTGTCTCCCTAGGTAGGTTTATTCCTAGGTATTTTATTCTTTTTGTTGCAGTGGTAAATGGGAGTGTTTCCATAATTTCTCTTACAGATTTTTCATCATTAGTGTATAGGGATGCAAGAGATTTCTGTGCATTAATTTTGTATCCTGCAACTTTACCAAATTCATTGATTAGTAGTTTTCTGGTGGCATTTTTAGGATTCTCTATGTATAGTATCATGTCATCTGCAGTGACAGTTTTACTTCTTCTTTTCCAATTTGTATTCCTTTTATTTCTTTTCCTTCTCTGATTGCCGTGGCTAGGACTTCCAAAACTATGTTGAATAATAGTGGTGAGAGTGGACATGCTTATCTCGTTCCTGATCTTAGAGGAAATGCTTTCAGTTTTTCACCATTGAGAATAATGTTTGCTGTGGCTTTGTCGTATATGGCCTTTATTATGTGGAGGTAGGTTCCCTCTATGCCCACTTGCTGCAGAGTTTTTATCATAAATCGTTGTTGAATTTTGTCAAAAGCTTTTTCTGCATCTATTGAGGTGATCATATGGTTTTTATTCTTCAATTTGTTAATATGGTGTATCACACTAATTGATTTGCATATATTGAAGAATCCTTGCATCCCTGGGATAAATTCCACTTGATCATGGTGTATGATCATTTTAATGTGTTGTTGGATTCTTTTTTTTTTTACATCTTTATTGGAGTATAATTGCTTTACAATGGTGTGTTAGTTTCTGCTTTATAACAAAGTGAATCAGCTATACATATACATATGTTCGCATATCTCTTCCCTCTTGCATCTCCCTCCCTCCAACCCTCCCTATCCCACGACTCTAGGTGGTCACAAAGCAGCGAGGTGATCTCCCTGTGCTATGCGGCTGCTTCCCACTAGCTATCTATTTTACGTTTGGTAGTGTATATATATCCATGCCACTCTCTCGCTTTGTCACAGCTTACCCTTCCCCCTCCCCATATTGTTGTTGGATTCTGTTTGCTAGTATTTTGTTGAGGATTTTTGCATCTATATTCATCAGTGATATTGGTCTGTAATTTTCTTTTTTTGTAGTATCTTTGTCTGGTTTTGGTATCAGGGTGATGGTGACCTCATAGAATGAGTTTGGGAGTGTTCCTTCCTCTGCAATTTTTTGGAAGAGTTTGAGAAGGTTGGGTGTTAGCTCCTTTGTAAATGTTTGATAGAGTTCACCTGTGAAGCCATCTGGTCCTGGACTCTTGTTTGTTGGAAGATTTTTAATCACAGTTTCAATTGCATTACTTGTGACTGGTCTGTTCATATTTTCTGTTTCTTCCTGGTTCAGTCTTGGAGGGTTATACCTTTGTAAGAATTTGTCCATTTCTTCCAGGTTATCCATTTTATTGGCATGATCTTTGCTATTGTTTTCTTTGTTTCTATTTCATTTATTTCTGCTCTGGTCTTTATGATTTCTTTCCTTCTGCTAACTTTGGGTTTTGTTCTTCTTTCTCTAGTTCCTTTAGGTGTAAGGTTAGATTGTTTACTTGAGATTTTTCTTGTTTCTTGAGGTAGGCTTGTATAGCTATAAACTTCTCTCTTAGAACTGCTTTTGCTGCATCTCATAGGTTTTGGATCATTGTGTTTTCATTGTCATTTTGTCTCTAGGTATTTTTTGATTTCCTCTTTGATTTCTTCAGTGATCTCTTGGTTATTTAGTAACGTATTGTTTAGCCTCCATGTGTTTGTGTTTTTTATGTTTTTTTCCCCTGTAATTCATTTCTAATCTCATAGCGTTGGTTAGAAAAGATGGTTGATATGATTTCAATTTTCATAAATTTACTGAGGCTTGATTTGTGGCCCAAGATGTGATCTATCTTGGAGAATGTTCCGTGCGCACTTGAGAAGAAAGTGTAATCTGCTGTTTTTGGATGGAATGTCCTATAAATATCAATTAAATCTATCTGGTCTATTGTGTCATTTAAAGCTTCTGTTTCTTTCTTTATTTTCATTTTGGATGATCTGTCCATTGATGTAAGTGAGGTGTTGAAGTCTCCCACTATTATTGTGTTATTGTCAATTTCCTTTTTTATAGCTATTAGCAGTTGCCTTATGTATTGAGGTGCTCCTATGTTGGGTGCATATATATTTATAATTGTTATATCTTCTTCTTGGATTGATCCCTTGATCATTACGTAGTGTCCTTCCTTGTCTCTTGTAACATTCTTTATTTTAAAGTCTATTTTATCTGATATGATTATTGCTACTCCAGCTTTCTTTTGATTTCCATTTGCATGGAATATCTTTTTCCATCCCCTCACTTTCAGTCTGTATGTGTCCCTAGGTCTGAAGTGGGTCTCTTGTAGACAGCATATATATGGGTCTTGTTTTTGTATCCATTCAGCAAGCCTATGTCTTTTGGTTGGAGCATTTAATCCATTCACGTTTAAGGTAATTATCAATATGCATGTTCCTATTACCATTTTCTTAATTGTTTTGGGTTTGTTTTTGTAGGTCCTTTTCTTCTCTTGTGTTTCCTACTTAGAGAAGTTCCTTTAGCATTTGTTGTAGAGCTGGTTTGGTGGTGCTGAATTCTCTTAGCTTTTGCTTGTCTGTAAAGCTTTTGATTTCTGCATTGAATCTGAATGAGATCCTTGCCGGGTAGAGTAATCTTGGTTTTAGTTTCTTCCCTTTCATCACTTTAAGTATATCACGCCACTCCCTTCTGGCTTGTAGAGTTTCTGCTGAGAAATCAGCTGTTAGCCTTATGGGAGTTCAGTTGTATGTTATTTGTCGTTTTTCCCTTGCTGCTTTCTATAATTTTTCTTTGTCTTTATTTTTTGCCAGTTTGATTACTATGTGTCTTGGCGTGTTTCTCCTTGTGTTTATCCTGTATGGGACTCTCTGCCCTTCCTGGACTTGGGTGGCTATTTCCTTTCCCATGTTAGGGAAGTTTTCGACTATAATCTCTTCAAATATTTTCTCTGGTCCTTTCTCTCTCTCTTCTCCTTCTGGGACCCCTATAATATGAATGTTGTTGCATTTAATGTTGTCCCAGAGGTCTCTTAGGCTGCCTTCATTTCTTTTCATTCTTTTTTCTTTATTCTGTTCCGTAGCAGTTCCATTCTGTCTTCCAGATCACTTGTCGTTCTTCTGCCTCAGGTATTCTGCTATTGATTTCTTCTAGTGTAGTTTTCATTTCAGTTATTGTATTGTTCATCTCTGTTTGTTCTTTAATTCTTTTAGGTCTTTGTTAAACATTTCTTGTACCTTCTCGATGTTTGCCTCCATTGTTTTTCCAAGGTCCTGGATCATCTTCACTGTCGTTATTCTGAATTCTTTTTCTGGAAGGTTGCCTATCTCCACTTCATTTAGTTGTTTTTCTGGGGTTTTATCTTGTTCCTTCATCTGGTACATAGCCCTCTTCCTTTTCATGTTGTCTGTCTTTCTGTGAATGTGGTTTTTGTTCCACAGGCTGTAGGATTATAGTTCTTCTTGCTTCTGCTCTCTGCCCACTGGTGGATGAGGCTATCTAAGAGGCTTGATGGGAGGGACTCTGTCTATTTCTTGTTTTTCAGGAGACCCAGCTTTAGTTCATTTAGCATTTCTATGATTACATAGTTGCTTATCTGTTCTTTTCCACAGAGCTGAACAACTTGATGATTTCCTATTGTTCTTTTAATTTGGGGAGTATAATTTTTCTTTGTAGCTTTAGAAAACAGAGCTAGGACCAGAAGGTGAAGGACATAGAAACATAGATTTGAATACTCAGTGTAAAGAAGACCTTTCCATTAGTTAGGTCTGTCTGATAATGGGGTGATATAAGAACTAATAGTTCATATTTCCCAACTTGCCTTGTTTAAAGGACTTAGCTGATGTCTTTTGTTGTATGTGATAGGAGGCATTAATGAATTGGAAGTAAAATTGAATTTCAAGGCCCATTCTAGTCCTGTTGTTGCAGGAAGGGATACCCCTTCCAGGGCCCAAGAGTGGGCTCTTGTCTAACACTCTGAAATGAATTGTCGGAGGAGACACCCGTGCTGACAAAGCAAGAGACTTTATTGGGAAGGGGCACCTGGGTGGAGTGTAGGAGGGTAAGGGAACCCAGGAGGACTGCTCTGCCATGTGGCTTGCAGTCTCGGTTTTTACTGTGACGAGATTAGTTTCTGGGTTGTCTCTGGCCAATCATTCTGACTCAGGGTCCTTTCTGGTGGTGCGCACAACTGCTCAGCCAAGTTAGATTCCAGCAAGGAGGATTCTGGGAGATTGGTAGGACGTGGACTGGCATCTCCTCTCTCTCCTTTTGACCTTTCAAATATTCTTCTTGTTGGTGGTGGCTTGTTAGTTCCATGTTCCTTACAAGCATCTCCTGTCATAAAATAACTCATGCAGATTGTTGCTGTCTTTGCCTGGCCAGGGCGGGCGGTTTCAGTCAGTGTTTCCCCTAACACTATCTCTTGATTCTTTTTTTTTCTTTTTTCCCCTGAGTAAATAATATTGGTGGTAGATTGAAAAATAACATTGGTGTTACTTGGGACCAGTGTTCTGCATAAATATTTCAGTGTGATTCTGAGCGTAATATTTAACTATATAATTGATTAGTTAGTTAATGAGTTACTAAAAGCAGTCACATTAGAGGTAACTGACTCTATTCTATCCATGTTTTCATTGAGTGTAATTTCAAGACCTATTTCCATGTAGTATTATTGAGTCTTCATAAAAAGCAATTTGACATATGCAAAACTTACTTAACATTTTTTTCACCTTTTTTTTAAGGAAGAAAAAGATTTTCTTCTTAAAATGCAAATTATACCTTGTTTTATGGTTGGTTTACAATTATGACTGTTTGACTGCCCACATAGATACTAAAGCTTAAAATACACTTTGAATGAAATCTTTACAGTAGTTTTACTACAATGAATAGTAGATGAAATATAGAACTTGCCAAGTGCAGAATATTTCATGTACATAAGTAACTTTGGAAGAAAGAGAATTGAAGGTCTTTGAAAGGAAATACTTAGCTTTATAATAATTCCTATTTTAAATTCATTGGCACTTTACAAAGGTAATCTCAATTTCAAATGTTTGGTGGGCATTAATTATTTAGGCTATCAACCCTGTTTATTAAAAGAAATGCCATGTAAATGTATTTGTTTGAAACATTTTATATGCCTTAATACTAATGTATGTGTTCCCATGGAAACCACAAATATCCCTTTAGAAATATGATGTAAAAGAGTAGCTTTACTTAACTAGAACCTGAGAAATTGCAGGCTATATTCAAGAAAAGATAGCTGTAAAGTTGAAAAATTTTGCTGTGGTTACTTCTTGCTGAGATATGAACTGCATGTAAAACTGTAAAACCATACGTGTGTGTACGTGCAATTTTCAAAACAAATTAATTGTACTAGAACACAAAAATACAGAATAGAAAATGAAAAAAGTGGTAAGTTTGACTTTGTTAAAGTTAAAAATGTTTGATCTTCGAAAGACACCAGTAAGAAAACAAAGGCAAACCATAGATTGGAAGAAAATATTTGCAACATATATATCAGACAAAGGAATTATATCCAAAATACGTAAAGAAGTCTTGCAACTCAGTAACAGGAAAACAACGAACAACCCAATTTTTAAAAAAGTGGACAGAAGATGTGTGCAGTCATCCCTCATTATGGGTTGTGGGTGGAGGGGATTGGTTTGAGGACACCCTGCAAACACGAAAATCTGCACATGCTCAAGTCATTTATATAATATTGCATAGCTGAATCATATGGTAGTTGTTTTTGTTTTTTTTTAACAACTTTATTGGAGTATATTTGCTTTACAATGGTGTGTTAGTTTCTTCTTTATAACAAAGTGAATCAGCTATACATATACATTTGTCCCCATATCTCTTCCCTCTTGCGTCTCCCTCCCTCCTACCCTCCCAACCCCACCCCTCTAGGTGGTCACAAAGCAGCGAGCTGATCTCCCTGTGCTATGTGGCTGCTTCCCACTAGCTATCTATTTTACGTTTGGTAGTGTATATATGTCCATGCCACAAAAAAAAAATTAGAAAAAAAAGATAAAATACATACAAATATTGAATTATGTTGTAAACCTGAAACTAATATAATGTTATATATCAATTATACTTCAATTTAAAAAATTAATTCATTAAAGTAATACAAGTTTATCTTGGGAAAAAAAAAGATGACAGCATTTGTATATAACCTATCCACATTCTTTCATATACTTTAAATCATCTCTCAATTACTTATAATTACATTGTACCTAGTACCTGTTAATGCTTTGTAAATGTTTGTGAATACAATGTAATGCTATGTAAATAGTTACCATTGTGTGGGGAAATTCAAATTTTTCATTTTGGAACTTTCTGGAAAATGTTTTCAAATTGTTTTTCAATTTCTGGTTGGTTGAATCCTCATGTGGGGAGCCCACAGTTATGAAGGGCTGACTGTATAGACTTTTCATCAAAGAAGATATGCTAATGGCCAATTGGAACTTTAAATTTTATAATTCTACTTTTGTATTTGTTTAGTTTATGTAAAAGCAGCTTATACTTAAATTTATTTTCCATTTTTGCTCTACTAGGTTAATTTTCATTATTATTTTCTGTCCTTATATCTCAAAGTACTGTATGTAATTAAAAGTCCAAATACCAAACTTGTTTCAGAGTGTATTCCCTCACCCTCATTACGATTCTTATGTACAAGGATTTATAATGAATTGGTAAGGTGGTTCTGCAAGAAGTGACTCGAGTTTATATTTTTATTTTGAAGTTCTCTACAACTGAGTAATCCTGTTTTTGATGGTAGTTTGTTCCCATAATGAACTAATTGCCTCTGATCCTCGTTTTTAAAAATGAGGAATGTGATATTATGGGTTATCTGACTTGCCACACTTGCATTAATAATTTTACTAACTCCCAAGGCATTGTATTTTATTTTTGATGGCCAGCCTTGCTAGAAAATTAGAAATCTCTAGCCACCTTTCAACCTAATTAGTCCTGATTCTGACTTCTGTAATTCTCAAAATTCTTTTAAGCATTTTAAGCTGCAGCTATTAAGAACAGATTTCTTTTACCCCAGATACCTTTCATGCATACCTCAAATGCTTACAACAACCCTTCAGGAATTGTTTGATAGCTTTTTCCAATATTTAAAGTTCTCTGACTTGCTCTCACTGTTTTTAAAAACCAACTTGAGCGTTTACAGTGTTTTTAACCATTCCTTATATGATACAGTTTATCTTCCCTCTCTGGTCCCTCTCCTCTATGAAAATTCTAGTTTAATATTTCTCATGAAATATGTTTTCTGGAACAAATTGCAATAGTCCAGAATTGGTAAGTGCCAAATGAACTTGAACCTCCTCTTTTCTAACATCTGTACTTTTATTAAAATGGTCTGCTTTCGTGTGTATGTGTGTGTGTGTGTGTGTGTGTGTGTGTGTGTGTGTGTGTGTTTGACAGCCAGTCCTGTCAATCCAAATATCTTCCTTTCAGTTATATTGATTTTCTAACCTAATTGTGTTTTTCTCCATTACATTTAACCTTTATTTTAGATAAAATTCCAACCTATTGCAAATGTTTTAACTAATACAATAAAAATTAAGAAATTTTTATTTTTTTAATGCCCTGAGCTGGTGTGAGAAAAAATAGGTAGCCATAGTGATATGACTCAGAATGAGTGAATGAGATGTCAAGACCTAGTTGGATTATCAAAATCAATTATTGTAACATTCATGCCTCCTTACTTGAAGACAATCTCCTGCTTATTTTCCCCATGCTCCGCATCAACGCCTTTTTGTGTCACATTTGTTTTTACTTTATATGCTTTACACTGTGTAGATTTTTCAAACGATGGGCACATATTCTAATTTTAAAAACTTTCTGATTAAGAAATTAGAACTATTAGGAGAAAAAAATTAGAATTGGGTATAGCAGGAAGCAATGTTGAGAACAGAAGTAGAGAAAGAATGAACTTGCATCTCTGGTAATCTTGAAAGTAAGAAAAACTGTGATGTTGTAGAGTAAAAGTGGAGTGGGGAAAAAATAAAATATGTATGGATTATAAAGCTTTCCAGATACAATCTGGTGGCATAAGATGTGTTATACCTATGAGGTAATTAGAGTTTCAAACAAAAATTGGTGCCCAAGGGTTGTTAGTCTGGGACTACACCCACCTTTTTCTGGTGGTTAAATGCTGCCACTTGGCTTCTGCCATCCCAGGATGCCATTTTCTCCATTTAGTGCAGAGAGCCAGTTCGTTGGCAGCACTACCCATTCATTCTTGGCTTACAGAGAATCGCTACCCCAGAGCTCTTCAGTAATGCCAGAGCTTACCTATTGAATGCATTTCATACAGAATTGATCAAGAGAATGTTCTCAGGACTCTACTGGAGGTGCACAGTTAAGGGATGGCTAAACAGGTCTTACATGATAAACCCACCCTTAACATTTGGTTTCCTTAAGTCTTTGGATACTTTACACTATAATATATCAAGGAAATGCTAGAATTTCACCTTCATTTAGGGTAGTCCATGTTTGGACCTGGATTTCAGTCATCTAACCTGACTATTAGAGCTACTACCAGCTACTCAATATATTGAATCAAGAATCTTGATTTAGTACATCTTTATAAACATGTTTTGTTTGATTCAACATTACATTCCTTCTAGCTGATCCAAAACCCTTAGTATCTGTTTCCACCTAGGTTCTAAAGGTTTCTATCTCCATAAACTGGCAAAATCTTGCAATTGCAGGGTGCGGGGGCACACTTAGTAGTTTACCCTAGGGTATATTGATGTAGAAAATTAAGCAATTCCTTAAAAAAAAAAACACTATAAACAACTAAAAGAAAATAGTTGGCACTTACATCATATTGCCTAGAAATCTCCTAAAGTAAATCTACCGTTTCATTATATAATTTTTCTCCACATCATCACAGGCAGCAGTGCTTCTAAACTTTATCCCACTGTATAGTAGGGTTCCCTTTCCTTCAGCTTCAATAGCATTTGCCTAACCTTCCTTTTAGTGCACAGCAAACGCGTCCTTGAAAGCCATCAAGCTTCGTTAGCTCTCTCTTCAGTATCCTTCTGTTTCCTGTAGCTTTGTCCCAAAGGCACTGCCACATGTTGAAGATTTTGTTACAGTAGCACCCCACTTTCAAGGACCAAAGTCTGTTGATTTTCTGTTGCTGCATAACCAACCACCCAAATTTAATGGCTTATATAAACAATAGTCATTTAATTACTGGGATTGACTAGGTGCCACTAGGTGGTTATTGCTCAGGGTTTCTCACAAAGTTTCAGGCATATGGTGGCTGGCTATAGACACCTGAAGCCTCATTGATTTTAGATGGAGACATCTGAAGGCTCCGGTTCCTGCTCTGGGAAGGCTCAAACAGCCAGGGTCCCGAGCAATGTATACTCCTGCCGCCACCCACACCCGCCGAAGTTCTCTGTCTGTCTCTGTCTCTCTTCCTCTGTATTCTCTCTGCATGCTCTCTAGCTTGGCAGCTTCTGGGCACTGAGACTTACTACATGGCAGCTCAAGATTCAAGGATACAAGGCAAGGTGGTGATGCAGACTCTACTTCTTGTTGGGGGACTATATTCTGTAAGACCATGTGTGACTCAAAATAAACGTTGCAGCAATTTTTGGAAAATACAGTTTGCTGCTTCTTTGTGTTCTCTTGTATCCAGAGCCTGTTGAAGGGTGTAAATATAAAACTAAATGTTAGATAGCAGTATAGGAATGTAAGTCTTTGCAAGACTTGTAATGTCACTTTACAATCTATTTACCTTATATTTGCATTGTAGTTGCCATACATTGTTGGAAGGTCACACCATTTCGTGACCAATGAGAGACTGAAGGCAAAGATTTTAATGCTAATGAGAAGAAATTAAGTAGGAAAAGATATTTGAGTGGGAATTCATTAACTCATATTTCCATGTCACAATGACTTTTTCTTCCCTTTGCAATATCATGATTGTAGTTACTTGTATAAATAATATTTTGAGAAAGAGTATTTCCTATTTTTCATATATGGGTAAAATAAGTGGGATAGCTCAAAATCAGGAAAAGATTGCCCAATGGAAGGAATAAAAGCTAGGAATACTATCGAAGTAAATCTTTTTTTAAAGAGAAAAAGTCCAATAAGAATACAGAATTACTATCTGTGAAACAGAAAAGAAACTTAAGTACAAAAGTACAAAATGGGAAAGGAATTGTATTTCAGAAGTGACTGTGCTTGACATCAAAACATTAATAAAACTAGAATGAATATTAGACAATTAGCAAAATACCATAGTTTCCAGAAAGAGATCTGAAATCTAGTTTTCCTTGTATTTATTATTATTTTTTTAATCTTAAACTTGTATCCATTTTTTGGTCATTTTTAAATATCTGGTTACCATGACATTTTATTTATATAAAACTAAATAGTTAAGGGAATTCCCTGGCAGTCCAGTTGTTAGGACTCCGCACTTTCACTGCTGAGGGCCGGGGTTAGATCCCTGGTGAGGGAACTAAGATACTGCAAGCTACATGGCGTGGCCAAAAAAGAAAAAAAAAAGTTTAAATATTTAATTTTATGAAATAAAATTATATTAACTAAACATTTAAATGCTATGTCTTAAACCTGTCTCCCATATGGAGTCCTTTGGCTTTGTTTCTCTGAGCTGTAGACTGTCAGGTACTGCCCTGAGTTTTGCAGTTAGCCTCCAAAGGGGGTTTCTTACCCCATATTCCCACCACTAACAAAAGCTATGACTGAAGTATGTGTCCATGTATATTAGTTTCCTAGGGCTGCCTTAACAAATTACCATAAACTGAGTGTCTTTAAACAACGGAAATTTATTCTCTCACAGTTCTGGACACACAAGTCCCAAATCAAGGTATGTGCAAAGTGCCTGAAGGCTATAAAGGAGCACCTCTTTCCACAACTCACTCCTAGCTTCTGTGGTTATCAGCAATTCTTGACATTCCTTGTCTTGTAGTTTTCTTCACATGACGTTCTCCCTCTCTGTGTCCAGATTCCCCTCTTATAAGGACACCAGTCATTGGATTAGGGCCCACCACAATCCCATATGACCTCATTCTAAGTTGATGACATCAGCAAAGACCCTATTTCTAAATATGGTCGCATTCAGAGGTACTGGGATTAGGACTTGACCGTATCTTTTGGGGGGACAATTCAACCCACATCACCATGTACTCAAGCACTGGACTTACACAAAGGAATATTTAAATGACAAGACATTTCATACTTGTTTCATCTTTCATTATCAAAATTTTTACTATTAAAACAGGTTAGTTTAACTTTAATCAGGAAGCAGGTAATTCTTTTAAAGAATTATTCATTGGCAAAGATACCAGAGTATGGATATCCTGGTATCTTTGCCAATGAAGTTTTTCAAGCAAAATAGTTGTTCACATAATTCGTTAGATCTTTCTTTTTTTTTTATTTGGTTGTGCCGGGTCTTAGTTGCAGCAGGTGTGCTCCTTAGTTGCAGCTCACGGGCTCCTTTGTTGCACTTTGCTGGCTCCTTAGTTGTGGCATGTGAACTCTTAGTTGTGGCGTGCATGCAGGATCTAGTTCCCTGACCAGGGATTGAACCCGGGCCCCCTGCACTGGGAGTGCGGAGTCTTAACCACTGCGCCACCAGGGAAGTTCCTGGTTAGATCTTTACTACTTAGAGAATGAGAGGGATTTCTTCAAAATGGTATTCCTAGGAGAACCAGAATAACATACAATGGAAAAAATGTTTGAACCTGACCCATATTGCCTGTTTGTTATGTAGAATTGACAGACTAGCCATTGGCAAAGCAGAGGAAGCCTTTGAAATTCTGGTTTTCCCAGAGGCTGATTTGGATGCTTCACACATGCTTGTAAAATGAAAAATAACATAAACAAATAATTAACTTGGCTACTTTGAATAGACATCACTACCTCATAAGCTTGTTAGCTGTACAATGGAAGATTACAGTTATGGAATAATGAATTTGTAATGATTAATATACTCTGTATTTCAAGAACAATATTTAGGAAATTGCCTGGTCTGAGTTATAGACAAAGGTGTTGAATAAAATAATTTTAAAAGCTCTTCTGATCCTTAAATTACATCTATATCTACATATGTAAGTATACATATCATATATAAATATACAATAAAAATATATATTTGTTTTTATCTTCAGGTAGGATTTTTTAGGGTGGTCTTTTTTTTTTTTTTCCAATTTCATAGCTTTATTTTTTTCAGCTTTATTGAGGTATAGATGACAAATAAAATTGTAATATATTGGGTTGGCCGAAAAGTTCGTTTTGGTTTTTCCATAACATCTTATGGAAAAACCCGAAGGAACTTTTCGGCCAACCCAATACTTAGAGTAAACAGCAAGACAATTTGATATACGTATAAATTGTAAAAGGATTTCCACCATCGAGTTAATTAATGCATTCATCACCTCACGTTTTATCTTTTTTATTTTTCTTGGTGTGAACACTTAAGTTCTATTCTCTTAGCAAATTTCAGTTGTGCAAACAGTATTATCAACTATAGTCACCATATTATACATAAGATCCTGAGACGTGAAGTGAAAGTTTGTACTCTTTTACCAACCACTCACTGTTTTCCCCAGCCTCTGGCAACCACCATCATTCTTTTCTCTGCTTCTATGAATTTGACTATTTTAGATTCAACATATAAGTGAGATAATGCAGTATTTTTCTTTCTGTGTCTGATTTATTTCACTTAGCATAATGTCTTCCAGGTCCAGTCATACTGTCACAAATGTCAGGATTGCCTTCTTTTTAAAGGCTGAGTAATATTCCATTGTATTTTCTTTATCTATATATCCATCAGTGGACATTTAGATTATTTCCATATCTTGGCTATTGTGAATAATGCTACAGTGAACATTGGAATGAGGGAGATATCTCTGAGATTGAGATTTCAATTTCTTTGAAAATATACCCAGAAATGGGATTGCTGGATCATATGTATGGTAATTCTATTTTTAATTTTTTGAGGAACTTCCATACTGTTTTCCATAGTACCTCTACCAGTTTACATTCCCATCAGCAGTGTACAAGAGTCCCCTTTTCTCTACATCCTCGCCAGTATTTGTTATCTCTTGTCTTTTTTATAATAGCCATCCTAACAGGTGATATTTGTTTTTTGCTGTTGAGTTATATGAGAACCTCTTCTATTTTAGATGTTAACCCCTTACTGGATATGGGTTTGTCAATATTTTCTTTCATTCCATAGGTTGCGTTTTCATTTTGTTGATGGTTTTCTTTGCTGTCCAGAAGCTTTTTAGTTTGATGTAGTCCTACTTATTTGTTTTTGTGTCCTTTGCTTTTGGTGTCAAATCTAAAAAATCATTGTTAAGACTAATGATTTCTTCTAGGAGTTTTATTCAAGTCCTTAATTCATTTTGAGTTGAGTTTTGTGTATGGTGTAAAATAGTGGTCCAGTTTCATTCTTTTGCACATGACTGCCCAGTTTTCCTAACACCATTCTTTCCCTATTGTATATTTTTGGCTTCTCTGTCAAAATTAATTGACCATACATTCATGAATTTATTTCTGGGACTTCGAGTCTATTCCATTGATCTATGTGTCTATTTTTATATCAGTACCATACTGTTTTTTGTTTGTTTGTTTTGTTTTTTTATGGTCCGCGGGCCTCTCACTGTTGTGGCTTCTCACGTTGCGGAGCACAGGCTCCGGACACGCAGGCTCAGCAGCCATGGCTCACCGGCCTAGCCGCTTCGCGGCATATGGGATCTTCCCGGACCAGGGCACAAACCCATGTCCCCTGCCTCGGCAGGTAGACTCTCAACCACTGCGCCACCAGGGAAGCCCTACCATACTGTTTTGATTACTATACCTTTGTAATATAGTTTGAAATCAGAAAGTGTGATGCTTCTTGCTTTATTGTTCTTTGGTTATTCATGGTCTTTTGTAGTTTCATACAAATTTTAGAATTTTTAAAAATTTTTGTGAAAAATGCCATTGGAATTTTGACAGGGATTGCATTGACTCTGTAGGTTACTTTGGGTAGTTTGAATGTTTTAATATTAATTCTGACTCATGAACATAGGATAACTTTCCATTTATGAGTCATCCTCAATTTCTTTCATCGGTGTCTTGTAGTTTTCAGTGTATAGATCTTTTATTTTCTTGGGTAAGTTTATTCCTAAGTATCAATATTTTCTTTTTCTTTTGATGCTGTTGTAAATGGAATTTCCTATATTTCTTTTTTCAGATAGTTTCTTGTTATTGTATAGAAATGCAACTGATTTTTGTATGTTGGGTTTGTATCCTGAAACTTGATTGAATTCGTTATAACAGATTTTTGGTGGAATCTTTAGCATTTTCTATATAAAAGATCATGTCATCAGCAAACAGAGATAATTTTACTTCTCCTTTCCAATTTGGATGCCTTTCTTTTTTTCCTTGTATTGCTCTGGCTAGGACTTCCAGTACACTGTTATATAGGAGTGGTGAGAGTGGGCACCCTTGTCTTGTTCCAAATCTTGTGATTTTAATTGAAATATACTTCTTTTTTGTTGTGAATCCATTAAGAAATTATTGTAACTATTTTTAATACTTTTGTCCTTATGCTTTATACTAGAGTTAAGTGTTAACACACCACATTACGGTAGTACAGTATTCTGAATCTGACTTTATACTTACTGTTACATGTATATATTCATGTATCTTGCCTTCATTTCTGGTGGACAGCTTTGCTGGGTAAAGTATTCATGGTTGGTAAGGCTTTTTTGTTTTGTTTTGTTTTTTCTGTCAGCACTTTGAATATATCATCCCACTCTTTCCTGGCCTGTAGAGTTTCTTCTGAGAAATCCACTTGTAGCATTATAGGGGTTCCCTTGTATGAGAGAAATTTGTTTCTCTTGCTGCTTTTAAAAAATTCTCTTTTCAATTTTAGGTAGTTTTACTATAATGTGACTCAGGGAAAGTTGTTTTAGATTGAAATTATGGGGTGAACTATTATCTTCATGAACCTGGATGTCCAGATTTCTCCCCAGGTTTGGGAAGTTCTCAGCCATTATTTCTTTAAATAAGTTTTCTGCCTCTTTTTCCTTCTCTTTTTCTTCTGGGACTCCAGTAGTGCACAGATTGTTTCCCTTAATGGTGTTCTACAAGTCCAGTAGGCTTTCTCAATTCCTGTTCGTTATTTTTAGCTCCTCTGAGTGAATAATTTCTGCCTTCAATTTCACTGATTTCAGGGTGTGTGGGGGCATATTGTGGCCCTGATACCAGCCAGGCATGATGTCTCTTTGGCTCAGATTGCTTGGGTCACAGCATCAACAACGGTGTGGTCCTTGGCAAGCCCTGTGGGGGGATCTGCAGTGTTGAGGTCTTCAGCAGCACGTCTAGGTCCAGCAGCTAGGGACCAGGGCAGGCAGAAGTGGTGGCCAGAGAAAGTAGTGTGCATACACTAGGCTGCAGGGGGCCAGCTGCAGGTACCTGTGTAGCAGACACTGGTTGCAGACACGTACATAGTGACAGGGGCCAAGGCAGCCAGCAAGGATTGGGGCCAGCTGTGGGCACACTGGCAGCTGTGGATACCTTGGCTGTCAGCATGTGCTACTGTGGCCACTGGGTCTTGCCATGGGCACAGGTGAGTGGAGGCAGGTACTGGAGGTGTGCAGGTACACAACTAGAGGGCTAGCTGCAAGTGAGCCCAGTGGTATAGGCCAGTGACTAGAGAAGACTGAATCTGGTCCCCCAAATAGCTGTGGGGCCCTTGGCTTCTATGACTGCAGGATCTTGCTACAGGTGCATCCAGGGCAGTGGAGGTGAGTGATGGGCATAGACTAGCAGCATGCAAGTGCACAGCCAGAACAGCTGGCCCCAAGCATATGCATGTGGTGGGAATCAGCCAAGGGAATCTAGCCTGATGTCTTCCACCCAAGCAGCCACAGAGGCCTGGGCTGGCTGCTAGTGAGGATCCTGGGCTACAGAGGGGGCAGGGAGGGGAGGGAATAGGGCAGAACTCAGGTAGTTGGTGGTCTGCAAATGCAAACACCTTGAGGTGAAAAAAGGTAAAATCTGCAGGGATTTCTTGGCAGCTATGTTGACAGTTGGTTTCATCAGTGACAAAAGATGCTGGATTCCTCTGCAGAGTGGTTTACAGGGAATCGTGGTTACTCCCACTGTGTGGCTCTTTTTGGCAGCCTCTGCTATTTTTCCTTGTTCCTAGACATCTCCATACATCTCAGCTGTGCTGGTCTCTGGATGGGGTGAAACCGAGGTGGATCCTTCACGTGGTGCCCCAGAAGACGGGTTGTTCACCCCACCCTGTTTTTCCCAGTCAGTGGAACTCTTCCTAGCTGGAAGTGCGCTCTTGGCCCTGAGCAGTGCCAGCCTGGGGGATGGGATGATGCAGGCAAAATGACATTATTCTTCCTTCCTTTTCCTGTAGTTATTTTTAGGTTTCTTTGTTCCACTGTGTTGCTAAAGCTTCTTAAGTGGACTCCTGAGCTCTCTCAGAACTGTTTTTGTTTGTGATCATCTGTCTGATTGTTGATTTTTGTAGGGGGCTGGAGGCTGGGTTCTCCTACTCCAGCATCTTGGTGATATCACTCCCCAAAATGTTTGATGTTTTAAAATCAATATTTGGCAAGTACAGCATGATACTGTGATATTATCAATGAGCATTTTCCCCCCTAGCAAACTGTGCTGAAGGGTAAGTAAAATACACTATCATAGAAAATTAATAGATTATAAGCATGGTTACCAGAGCATATTTTAAAGTTGTTTGTGATTATTCCATTTACTTAACTTATAGGGTCTAATGTGAAGGTATTACTTTTCCATTAAAACCCTCAATGTATAGGTACATATGACTAGGTACTGGAGAGATACCTAGAATCTTGAACTAAGAATTAGGGAAATAGTTTCACATTCAGCTGCAGTGATTAACTTGTAAATATATTTTTTATACGTGTAGAACATATCTATTAGATGAATCCCTAAGAAATGGAAATTAATGGGTATATGGATTTTTATTTTGATGGTTATTGCCACAGATTTATACTTTATACCAAGGTACACTACCACCAATAGTATATGAGAGGAAAACACGTCTTTTAGTTCATTTATTAGCTTGTTCTGTATTTAACAAAATTACTGCTGTACTTCGTTAAGGCCCTAAATGGTATGCTGGTGAGTTGAAAATGTTCTCATGCATACAGCTTTTCCTTTCTCCAAAGTGTCAGCTCTCATGCACTGATATATTGGAAAATTTGGCTGTTTCTATATTGGGCTAGCCAAAAAGTTCATTCGGGTTTTTCAAAACCCGAACTTTTGACCAACCCAATAAAATGAATCATCCTTTTAAACTTTTTTTTCCCCTTCTTTCCCGTATTTAATGTTGAAAAATAAATCCCCTACTCTTTTCTTCTATGTTGGGCATAGGGATGGAGAAAGTTGAAAGGTAGAAGGAGACAGTATTAAGTAGGGAGGAAGTAGGTTGGTGATAGAGAGTTATAAGTTTTCATTGAATTATTGTTTGTGAATAATATCTATTATTTGTTGAGTGCTACTCATGTGCCAGGCACTGTTGTAAATATTTCACATGAACTGTCTCATTTAATCCTTATAGTCACCTTCTCAGGTAGGAATTACTATTTTCCCCGTTCTAGAAATGAGGAAACTAAGGCTTTGAGGGGTTAATTTCCCCGAGGTAATTTCTAGTGAAGGGCTTGTAGGTTTGGGCTCTTTTGTTCCTTGCTGCCTACCAACTGAGATTACACCTGTTAACACTAACTAATTAGAGCTCACATTTAGTTAGCACTTGTTAAATGCAAGGCATTGTCCGAACTGCTTTATATGTATGAATTTATGTACCCCTTATAATAACAACCTTGTGAGGCACATGCTAGTGTGATCCTCATCTTTCATGTAAGCAAACTGAAGCTCAGAGCGTTAAATAACTTTGACAGTGTCCCCAGCTATGAGAGCCGAGATTAGAACCCAGGCAGTCTAGCTCGAGAGTTCACACAAATACTGGAAAAATCACTGGCATGGGAGTCAAGAAATATGGATCTGGATTTGTGTCCCAGTTGTGTCATAAGTGAACCTGGGGGGAAATCCCTTTTCGTCTCTGGAACCCTGTTTCCTCATATGTGAAAGGAGGGCATTTGTTCCTGGATAATTCCTGAGGCCCTTCTTGCACTAACATTTTAGAATTCCTCAGATAAAAGGGACTAAGCCAGTCTGCTGCTTCTGATTCATCAGTTATTAAGGACAATCTTAGACTTTAGCAGCTATGTTATCCCACAGCCTCTGAGACTGTACCTAGAAGATGCTCAGCTGCTGCAATTTAATACATGGTCCTTTCCTAGTACATCAGGTGCCTTTGCATCTGTACAGAACAGAGCTCCGTACTCCAGTGCATATTGCCATTTGAAAGCTATTTATAAGGAGGTGTCACACTACCCCACTGTACATATGGGTGGAACCTCATAAGGAGAAAAATTCTTAAATTAAAAACAGTTGCAATATATATATTTCATCTCCTGCTAAGTTAAGGAAAAAAGTTTAGCTATAATGTGAAGTGCATGTATTTTCTCAGAACAACTCACTTCGTCATCCAGCTTGCCCTGTTAAAGATCTGTTGCACAGATTTGTAGCCAAGTTCTTTTTTTTTCAATCTTAAATTCTTTTTTTTGAATTTTTGAATTTTATTTATTTTTTTATACAGCAGGTTCTTATTAGTTATCCATTTTATACATATTAGTGTATATATGTCAATCCCAATTGCCCAATTCATCACACACACACACACACACACACACACACACACACCGCTTTCCCCCGCTTGGTGTCCATACGTTTGTTCTCTACATCTGTGTCTCAATTTCTGCCCTGCAAACCGGTTCATCTGTACCATTTTTCTAGGTTCCACATACATGCGTTAATATACGATATTTGTTTTTCTCTTTCTGACTTACTTCACTCTGTATGACAGTCTCTAGGTCCATCCACATCTCTACAAATGACCCAATTTCATTCCTTTTTTATGGCTGAGTAATATTCCATTGTATATATGTACCACATCTTTATCCAGTCGTCTGTCGATGGGCATTTAGGTTGCTTCCATGTCCTGGCTATTGTAAATAGAGCTGCAATGAACATTTTGGTACATGACTCTTTTTGAATTATGGTTTTCTCTGGGTATATGCCCAGTAGTGGGATTGCTGGATCATATGGTAATTCTATTTTTAGTTTTTCAAGGAACCTCCATACTGTTCTCCATAGTGGCTGTATCAATTTACATTCGCACCAAGTAGCCAAGTTCTTGAGGTAGATTTTTTTTTCAACATTTCACAAAATAGGGAAACATTCACGCATTTGCTGGCATTAATCATCTAAATATTCTGAGCGATCTCTTCTTGTTTTGAACTGAATGCAGATTCAACTAAACTGATATTTTAAAATAAATAATTTGAGGACTTTGTACTGTTACATCTCCTTTTACTTTTGGATACTTGCCAAAATCTAGATGAGGAAGGATGAATATAAAAACTAGATCCTTTTCATCTACTTCTGCACATTTAAAGGGTCTAAAGTTAGCCTGGATTTTATTTCTCAGAAAAGAAATTTGGATTACCTAGCTTCTTTATTTATTTATTTTTTAAAAATTTATATTTCTCCAAACCATACTAAAAGTAAGATGATATGGTATTCAAAATTGATTTTAGAAGGAGAAAATTAAAGTGGGTCTTCAGGTTCATAAGAAGTAAAACTTTCACCCTTAATGGTGCCATGGTATCTGTTAGAAAATTCTCCACCCACAAATTGTTATCAGGAGGACATTTTTCCTGTTGGCCTTTTCCTTTGATCTGCCAGGTACCATGCATATTGGTTGGAGGCCTCATTTGTTCTATGAACACAGTAAAGCACCTAGACTTACTGTGAAATCCTGCATAAGTCTCTCTGAGATCCTTTGTCTGTTCTAACCCGTACTGCTGAGTTTCCCCAAATCCTTTTGGAAGTAAAAATGAGATCTAGCAAAGCACTCTGAGCTTCTTTGGGGGAAAAGTGATAGAAGATTTTTGGAGCTTTTGAGTCTAGTTATATTGAGTATATTCTTTTCCTTCTCTCTTCCAACCAACTTACATAGAAATGCAACATTAAAAAAACACAACAACAGGCTACAATCAAAAGCAAACATTATGCCCTTTCCTTGAATACACAGATGGTGCTTACTCTGTTTGATCTGTTACCCATTCTGAGTCTGTTAGGAAAACATGACTCCTCTTCCAAGTGCATGCCACTCTTCTTTAATACAACATGCTTCATCTCTGTGAGCATGGGAGGTCTATTTCTGAACCTGCAGCTGCTGCTCATCTTCACATGAGCAGCAGTGTTTTCCTCCATGTGATAACGTTTAACCCCTCCCATTTTGTTGCATCTTGTCATTGTCAGGCCAGCGGCTTTCACCTCTTCTGGATCTTTCACCTGTAATCACACACGATGCTTTCGGTCAGAATTCTTTGATTCAACTCTGCTTTGCCTTAATCTTTCATGGGGGCCCATAAAGTGTTACCCATCTTCTGGGGGCACAGCAGCCCTTTTCCTTCTACTCCTCCTCCCCAACCTCACAACTGCTTCAATGTTTGTGACATGAGCAGCTCACTCCCCACCCAGGGATTTTACAGCCTTTGTGCTCTCTTTAAGAACTATCGTTCTTAAATCTGTGATCTGTTTTCCTGGATAGAATGTGATTTTTCTCATGATTCGACTCAATCTGTAGTGATAATCTCTGCTATTATCTGCACTGTTTCTCTTTTCATGGACAAATATACCTTCTGTCCCATAAACCTTTAATGAAGCACATGGCCTACGTTTATTCTTCTTCCCTCTTACTTTCTCTTTTTGTACATGCTTATAGCATCTGCAGACTTGGTGTATAGCTGTAGGTCTGTTGGTATTTTCTGCCTTCTCTCACTTCCCCTTCTCTGCTCCCTGCTATTGGTGGTCAAATCCTGGATTTTCCTGTTCTCTAAAAAGCCACACTCACCATCATCGTGATCATCACCACTGGTTAGATTGATATTTCTCAGACCCTGCCTTCACTGTGTTGCTCGCATAGCCTAGAGTCTGGGTGGCTCTGGAGGCTTGGGACTCTCAGCCTGGTGCTCTGTGGTCATACCCCCCCCCCATACCCTCAGTGTGGTCAGATGAGTCCTCCCACCCCACCAATAGAGTCTGGGTTCTCACTAATACTGTTTCACCTTCACCTCTCCACAGCTTATCTTGATTGCTCTAGCCTCTGAATTGCCGTCATTCTCATGATGTGTGTTATAGGTCCACAATCTGTTATCTACATTTATAAAAATCTCTAGGCATCTGAAGGTTTTTTTTTTAAAGTTATTTATTTATTTTGGTGGTGTTGGGTCTTTATTGCTGGGCACAGGCTTTCTCTAGTTGCGGCAAGCGGGGGCTACTCTTCATTGCAGTGCGCAGGCTTCTCATTGCAGTGGCTTCTCTTGTTGCGGAGCATGGGCTCTAGGCGTGCAGGCTCCAGTAGTTGCGATGCTTGGGCTCAGTAGTTGTGGCTTGCGGGCTCTAGAGCGGGAGGCTCAGTAGTTGTGGTGCACGGGCTTAGTTGCTCTGCGGCATGTGGGATCTTCCTGGACCAGGGATCTAACCGGTGTTGCCTGCATTGGCAGGCAGATTCTTAACCACTGTGCCACCAGGGAAGCCCCTGAAGTTTTTTTTTTAAACTCATTTTGCGCCAAAATCTGACCTGAACTGTTGACTCTCATGAAGCTATACAGAGTCATTACTTTCTTTACTTAATGTGAATGCTCATATTTCCATTGCAGAAATATTTATATGCTTGATTATGGGGTTCTGTATGGGGTTTATATTTATAAAACATCTCCAGATCCTTCTCCAGAAGGGTCTGGAGATGTTTTATAAATATATGGAATAAGTGCATATCACCTTTCTAAAAATCTGAAAAATTTCTGAATTCCAAAGTACGTCTGTTCCTAAAACTTTCAGATAAGAAACTGTGGATCTGTAGCACTTTGAGGTTATAATCAGATTAGATCAGTAGGTGTTTATATACCTACGGCATGGTAGGTACTGTGGTAGAAGAGAAAAAGTAGAAGCGTAAGACAGGTTTCCCGCTTTTGAGCGGTTTGCATTCAAACTGTGTTGCTTTGTTGTTTAACTGTTTGGAAGACAAGACACCTGAAACAAGGTTGTAAATTCCTGGAGGGCAGGGGAACAGGTAAGTTCTTTGGCATTCCTATTGGTAGAGTATTACTAATGATGAGGTTATTTCAGAGGACAGACTATTGATTTCCAGCCCATTTAGAGAAGACTGAAGTTCACCTCTGTGGAGCTCAGTTCTCATAAACAGCAGCACCAAAATTCCCATCAACTCTCAGACCAGGTATCCCAAACAGGATGGCACCTCTCACGAACACTGTGTCTGAACTAACTACACAGGACTAAGGAAGGAGCTGCTGCTGCTTCAATGGCACCTGCTGGTGGCCCCCAAGGAGGCCCCTCTAGGTAAGATCCATTCCAGCCAGGCTCACCCACAGCCTAGGGCTATTCCAGCTTGGGCAGGGACTAGGTAACTATGTCACCTTAAATGCCATTAATATGGAATTAATTTAAATATCTTTTAAGTTGATATTTTAAAAATATGATTTACTCCTTCTGCTTTTTCCCCCAGAAGTTCACATTTAGTTCTTTGTTTTAAATAATGGAAATGATCATGTCCTAACAGACCGACTCCTTTCAGTATCCAGTGAAGGAATGTCAGTTGAAGTGGTATTTACAGATCCGAGACTTGGCGGATGACCTGTTATTTGTAGTTGTTAGCCTGTTCTAGGGGCTAATAGAAAATACTCAGGCTTTGTTTGGCCATTTAAACTATGTGGGCATGAAGACGAAATGCTATGTTAACTGTCATTTACTTTAGTAAGCAGTGTTTCTTGCCTGATAGAGGAGTGGCATCTAATAAGAGCATATATTGAACACTCAGTTCTGACTCTGTTGAGTAAACTGAAGGCAAACAAAAGATCCTTGACTCATTTTCTTATCTCCACTGGAAGGATTCCCCTCCTTTTGTGTCATCGACTTCACCCTCCTCCTTAAACCACTGGTGCTGTGAACTGTGTTCCAGTCACTGACATGTTCTGGTCATGCTTAACCCAGGAGCTGGATTCCAGCCCAAGGTACCTTTGTGCAGGTTGCTCAAGACGTTAGTGCCTGTGGGCAGGGAAATGCCAAACTGGGCTTACAGCTACTTCTCTATTTCAAACAGAACTGCCTACTTTGGGCTTTATATTTACAAAATTGCGTCCCTGAAGGTTAATACTAGCTTTCCATAGCAGATGATTTCTCTTCTGTCTCGCCTTCTTTACTGTTACTAGGTTATCTTCCTTTAGAAGAAGAAATAGTGTTTGTTACCTAGATTTTCTTTTTTCTTTTCAGGAAAATGATGAAAAATGCTTTTCAATTAAATGTAAGACCCCAAGGGAAAAAATACATGTAATTATTAACTAAGTATATTCAAGGATCCTTTAGATTGTTCATGGGTTAGTAATCATTAAGCAAACAGATAAAGACCTATTCATGTTTTATTTTCTACCTTTTAATTACACCCTCAATAGAAGCAGTAGATTATTGGTAAGGGAAATGATTCCTGCATTATCTCACCTTTCAGTAGGAAGGAATATAAGAGTAGTGGTGCTCTACATTTAGTATACTGCATTTTGTTTCACAATCTAAAATATGTTGAGTGTTAAAGATTTTAGGAGGCCCTTTTTACTTTTTTATCTTTTTGCTAAGAATAGCGTAACTTATTAAGCACAAAGAAGTTCTTATGAGAGTATCTTTTCCCAGTGCCATGAGTTCAGGAACGTTGGATCAAATATGAGATTTGGGAAGGCTCATATTGATAGTTTCTAGAGAGGAATTAGAATTTGGTTTATGAAGATAGTATTTCTGCACATAGTGGCTTGGAGTACAGTACTGTGCCTGATATAGAAGAGGTAATTAACACCTTCTTTGAGGGCATCTGTGTGCATGGATGAAAATACATTAACGGCTCTGGATTGAAGGTTTACCTTGTGGGCAAATTTGGAGATAAAGTGATATGCGTGGGTAATTTGGTGCAGTGTTAAGGCAAGGGGTTGAAGAGCAAAGATGCCCATTGTGACAAGGACAGCACAGCATTCTGATGTTAACATGTGCAGGTATTCATTAGTTGTGGAAAATAGCACATATGAATGCATAATCATTTGATTTGTGTCCTTTAAATGGGTATGATTTATGATTGGGGGGACATCTTAGTATTGTATGTGGGTGTCTCATTCGCCTGCAGATAATTTTCCATCATCTTTATCATCTGTCTGCCTTAATTAGGTACTTTGCTTTGCATACATATTACAATTTAGGTGAAGTATCATTTTCTTGTGTATTTTAAGGTAAGCATTAGTGAGACCATAGCCAAGATAAGAAATTTCATTAAAATGTGTCATACCAAATTTTACATTGAAAAATTAAAATCTAGAATGTATACTCAGTAGAAGTAATGAAATTTATTTACCAGTGATAAGAAGGAACACTGTCTTCCTTTTGGATAAGAAAACAGTTTCAACAACAACTAGGCAGTTATAATTCTGTGGTGACTTAAGACAAACCCAATGCTGCCTTGTAGGATAAGATATCTAATATTCTTCTGTCTTATAATAAGCCTCATGATTAAGCATACATTTGAAAAGTTTGCCATGAGGACATTCTGTAGTCATTTCTGCTTGTAATTGCGTCATTGCAATCTTTAACATTATAAATTAGGGGACTGGACATTGCTCTCAAGGTACCAACTATCAATATATCACTGAAAGGTATAAACAAACAATAAAACAGGAGAGGAAATGCCCTCTAAATTAATTTTATAAAGTATTATCCTACAGCAAATGACCATTATGTGTTCAGCCCTGGGCTGAGGCAGAGGTAAAACTCTGAGAGTCCTAAACTGCTCAGGAAAAGCCCTGCCTTTGTTTTTTTTTAATTGAGGCTGGAGCCCAAGCAAGAGGGGAAGTAACTTAGGCCATAGCTTCTGTTTGACCAGTTCAGATGAAGAAAACTCGGAGCAGCTTGCAAAATTGTCAAGTACTGAGCATCGCAGTCTCTCCCCTCAGTTTTATGCCCTCTCCCCTTCGAGTGCCCATTGTGTTCTTGCTTTTGAGTCCCCTTCTGCAGTCAAATTAGGAAGATAGTGGATATACTCAAGGTAGGAAGATAGGTAGCTTTGTGTGATGGTTTAAGACACAGACTTTGGAATTACATAAATACAAATGTGAATCTCAGCTCTACGAACTGGGAACATTGCTTCAACTCTCTTGAGCCTCAGCTTCCTCATCTTTATTATAGGAACAATAATAAAATTACCTTTAGGACATGATATAAGAATATGAGGACATTTAAAGCATATTGTACAGCACCTACCTTAAGGGGCAAGGAGTACGGGAAGAATCTTTTGTCAGTCCTTACAAGTTACAGTTGTTCTTTTGTCTACGCAGAGCCTAATGATGTCTATTTTAACCATGTTGACATTATTGAGCCAATTTCTTTGTTCCCCTTTTCTCTTCCTTTAACCTTAGATCCTCTCCTCCAGTCTTTATAAGATTTCTGAATACTGAGGATCTAGAACCTATTTTCGTGGTGTTCACACCCTTCTCTTGAACATGTTCAGACCTAACTCTGCCCTATTCTTTGCCGTTAGGAATTTAGACCCCAGCGTTTCTAGTCCAACTGACACAGCTTTCACAACGTACTCTAGCACCAAGACTTTTGTGGTGACCGCTGACTGAAAGTGGGAGTCACTGAACATCTACTCTGTGATAGCACCATGTGAGGTTTGGGGGAAACCTGCCAGTCTCCTTCTTAGAGTGTTGACAGGAAAGGATTTATAGGATGGAGTGCATGGATGGAACACAGAAATGAACCTTACTCTCTCAGAACTTGGGAAAGAGGAGTTATAAGCAAATAAAATCTCAAGTCTTGGGGAATAACATCCAGGTACACTTTATACATCGAATCTGTATAATGTGTAGTGGCAATCTGCATTGATCATGATTGATTCTAGATATTAGAAACCTAAGAATTGACTAAAAATCAGTAAAAAAAAAAAATTCTCAATTTGAAAGGAAAAGGTTGATTAATAACAGCACCCCTTTGACATTCACAGAGGAAACTTCACAGGCTTTTGAGAAACCCTACATTCTTAAATACCCCTATCTTTTATAGAATTCATATGTGAGTTGAGAATAACAGAGACACAGCTTAACAGTTGCTATGCTCATTAACGAGCTAAATGACTATTCCATGTCAGAAATCTCCTCAGTCTTCATTCAAATTTGTGTCTCAACAAAGTTACAAATTACAACCTGTCATAACCTTGTAAAATTCACTCATGAATGGTTAAAACCAGCAATGTTAAATCTGTGAATGCCAAGGGTCTACTGTAATAATAAGAGACATTCATGCGAGTAGCTTCAGTAATTATCGTGGAGAACAGTAACAATTATATATCTCATTAAACAAGTGCCTAATTAATGTTGTTGTAAATTTTGCTTGATTAGAACACAGTCTCTATAGTTGTTGCTCATACAACATGGCTGGCTGCCCTCACAACTATTAATAAGAGTGAAAGGGAAAATTGACTTTTGGTTCACAGTTTTAGTCATGGCTTAGAGAGGTACTTAATGGATAGGAATGTAATATCCTTTATGCCTTGAGGAATCCATACTTAGTGAATGATGTATGATAACCATTTATTCATGTGTTAATTCCTTTAGTGTGGTGAAATCATATATCTATGGATTAGGATCTCAGTCATTAGAACACAAGTAAGCAATTGAATATTGGAGTCGAGAAACTCCTGCATCAAGGACAATCTGTTATAAAGTATTTATTGAGAATTTACTGTGTCCTTGCATCACGCCAGATTCCAGACTATGTTGGTGAATTCCCATTTAAATTCACCTCCATGTGCATGCTCCTCCAAAACGGAATGACTGTGATAAAATGGAAGGGTATATTTTTTTTTTAAAAAAAACTCAACTTTATTGAGATATAATTGACATAACACTATGACCCATTTTAAGTGTACAGTTTGATAAGCTTTGCCAGTTGTATACATTCATGCAACCACTACCTCAATCAAGGACATTTCTATCACCTGAAAAACTTCTCATACACACCCTCTACCACGACCACCCCTCCTTGACACCTCAGGCAACCACTAATGTGACTTCTATCACAACATACTAGTTATGCTTTTTAAAAAGAATTTCACATAGAGGGAATCACAGCATGCTTTTTTGTGTCCAATTTCTTTAGCATTATATTTTTGAGATCCATGTTGTTGCTTGAATTAATTTCCTTTCATTGCTGAGTAGTATTCCATTTTATGAATACACCATAATTTGTTTAGACATTCAACTGTTGAGGGCTGTTTTGGCTTAAGGTTTTGGGATACAAGGAATAAAAACTTTAGTTTTCTTTTTTTGTAATATCTTTGTCTGGTTTTGGTATCAGGGTGATGCTAATCTCATAAAAGTAGTTACAAAGTGTTCTCTTTTCTCCCATTTGCAGAAAGAATTTAAGAGTAGTATTAATCCTTTAAATGTTTGGTAGAATTTACTAGTGATTCCATCAGGGCCTGGAGTTTCCCTGTAGAAAGAACTTTGTGTCTTTCAAGACATTACAGGTAGAATCATAGTAGTTTACTAATAAATTCATTATTCATACATTCTTCATATAATCTCTACTCTGAGATTCTCTGGTTTTATAAAAATAATGAACATTAAAATATTTGGCTATGTCTGGTGTGCTGTAAGTGGCAGTGTAAAGTTACCCAAGGATGTGATGTGGCTGCTTGAATTGGGAAGGTAGCAATGGAGGAGAGACCAATTACAAACTAGGTATGAGGTTGTGGGGTGCTTAGTTTACCTTCCCTTATTACAACCTTAGGAACTGAGGGAAGATGGATGGTCCTTCAGCAGGTTATGAGTTTTAGGTATCTTATTAAGTGGAGGTTTTAAGAGGTAAGTTAATAATGACCTTTTAGAATTTAAGACAAAGTTTTAATAGATATTTTCATTTATCTCTTAAGACGGCAAATTCTTGAATATGTTTGCATGCCAGGAGGTAGGAATCCATGGCAAAAAAAAAAAAAAAAAAGTTGAAAAATAAGAGAATGATATGGAAATTCTTGTAGATGTGGGAGTGATTTGCACTAGTTAGAAGAAATCCTGTTTCCTCCAGGCTTAAGAAAATTCTTGAAGAGACAGATGTCAGTTGGAGCTAGGAATTGGAGGGAACATTTTAGAGAAAAGTTTGGGAAGGTAGGAGAATGTGTTTAACAAGAACAATGTTTACAGTTTACAGATCACAATGAAAGAGTCTGAGCAAAAGGGAGACATGGAAGGAAGTACAGAGCATTTTGAGGGTGAAATTATGAAACAAGAGAGAAGACCAAAAGGACTCCAACTTGGTAGTGGGGATAATGGTTCCAAATGGAACTCTAGTTTGAAGTTCTTCTACTGCCAGAGCAAGCAGAGTATCCAGGGTGATTGTAGACTTGTTGACAAAAGCAACTTGAAATCTTGGTTCTGTCGTCCCCGAAAATAAACCTTAGTAACTCTAAAAGCTCTGTTTATGGGGTTTTAAAATATTATCTACATGGAAACAGATTAAAATATAACACCTAGTAAAATGTAGAGGTTTTGGTTTATTTGTTGAGTCAGAGAAAGTAAAAATATTTATTAAGATAATATATAATAAAACTTGAAAAACTAGTGTCGTTAGCACCTTGGAAGACAGGAATGAAAGTCTACATGACTTTAGTAAATCAGGAAAGTGAATATGGGTTTGTAGCTCAATAGAAATTGTTACAGTACATGTAAGTAGGGAAATCAAAATACGTATTAGAGATTCAGAGTATCCCAAGGCTTTCTGGGAAAAAACCACAAGAATAATAGAATAATATATATCATGTATCCATCAGTTAAAGTATTATAGGTAATTCAGCTTATATATACCAAGCACCAACCATATGAAAGCACCAACCATATGAAAGCACCAACCATATGAAAGGCAAGACCCTTTTCTGTATACTGTGGTGATTAACTTTATTAAAAAGTCAGAATATGCAACGTTTAGGGTAGTTTATGGACTAGCGGAAAGAGAGCACAGGTACCCAGAATTTAGATTGAATTTAGTTCCTTAGGTATCTTGTCAGAAGCTAAATGGCCACGTAATGCAGAGGCAAGCACAGCATGCTGTTGCATAGCCCTGGTCCCTAATGCAGGGCCATCCCTAGGATGTGTGGGGCTTCTGTCTGTATAAAGAATTTGATTAACTATTGTACTACAAAATTCATGGGCTCATGTGAAGTATAATGATTACTGATGAAGGGTTACAATATTGGGTAGAGAAGAAGAACTTAACATTTGCTAATTGTCCATTCAGTGCGAGTGAAGACTGTTCATGGTGTCCAGACACCATTTCTTTCTGCTCAGTCCTAGGAATTCTCTTTTCTTGTCTAGTATTTTCAAGTGTACCACTTCGGGCTGATTTTATATCTCAGGCCATGAGAAAAGGTTAGCAATGCTGTTATTGCTCATAAAGCCATGGCTCATCTAAAATAGCCAAGCAACAAAAGAAAATGCTTATTTTAATTTTAGGTTATTTTTTTTCTGAGTCTGTTTTCCTTGGACCAGCACCATGTATGTAATTTGTGAGGCTCAGTGCAAAGCAAAAATGCAGGGCCCCTTGTTTAAAACTTAAGCATGTCAAGATGGCGATACAAGGTCCATGAAGCAGGCCCTGCCTTGGACTTTTACCAGTGTGTACTGTCAGTATCAATAGTCATGTGGGAAGCAGCCTAGAATCATGCAGAATGTGACAGGGGGAATGAATTTGTCACAGATAACTTACAACTTGGATAACATGGCATATGATATAGAATATCAAGAGTTGATAGTTCATATTTCAGTGAAGTTATTGGTTAAATGTTGAATTCTTACTGTTGCAGAACCACAGGCTAGGGTGTGGGGATGGAGGAGGATGACCAAAAGAGGTTCACTGTTTACTAGGTTGAAAGATACAGACATTAGGAACCATAAAACTGACAGAGCATGATGTCTGCTTGTTTATACCTATAATGGAGGTATAAACAAGAACAATAGGAAAAGTAGGAGTAAATAAACTTTGGTGGGTAGTGTGGAAAAGCCTTTTAGGAAAAAAGAAAATGACTTTAGTCAGACCAAGATGGGTAGTATTTCAAGTGCCAGAGGTTAAAGTGGCAGACCTTCCAGACAAAAAGGACAGCATGAGCAAAGACAGTGAAATGAAGAGCGTGTTGATAGATATGCCTACATGCTGGGACTTTCAGGCATTCTTTTGTTATATTTATTGAACATCTGTTTTCCAGGCACTGAGCCAGAAGCATGGGTATAAAAGTATAGGTTTAGGAATCAGACAAAGCATCTACCACTTACCAGCTGTGTGACTGGAGACACATTACTTAACCACTCTGAGCCCCAGTTTTAGTCATCTGTAAAATAAAGACATTGGTTTTACAGAATTAATATAAAAGTTAAATGAGATAATGTCTATAAATACTCCAACCAGCACCCTCAATCCAGTGAAGGAGAAAGCAAATAAATAATTGTGATAACACATGCTGTGAAAGCACAGAAAGGAGAGTGGCTCTCTCTGTCTGAGGGTTTTGTGCCTCACTTCCTAAAAAGGGATGATATTTGAACTTGGGGCTGAAGGGTAAGTATGTGTTTATAAGCGAAAGGGAAGCTGAGAAAGATTCTCTTAGGCTGAGGTTTGAAAACGATAAGCCCCTTTATGATCTGTGTGGGGTTGGAAGACAGGGAGTAGCAACAGGAAACAAAAGCAGACCATGTATACGTCTATAAAATCTTTCATTGCCACTCCAAACCCTTTTTAGTCAATTCAAAATATCAGACTCTTCCACTGAGAAAAGGCAAGAGACCTGTGCTGAATGTTACCTCAAGTAAGATGTAAACAAGTTTGCATGAGAGCTTCTGTAGCAGATGTTCTGTGTATTTTCTTCCTTCTACAAGAAGTTTGGAGCCAGGAGAGAGAGACAACTCTCAGGAAATGTAGTTGCTTTTCCCATCCTCATGTGGAACATTTTGCTTAGTTGGCAGACATTTAACAAGACATGATTGGCTCTTTTAAAAACAGGAGTCTTAGCGGTCTTGGTTGATATGTCTTATCGTGCTTGGTGCTTTAAAGTGCATGTCTTTTTCTGTCTTCTCCCTCCAGACTGAACACTTGCCTCTGCAGACTCAGTTCAAAGGAAGAGAGGTTGGCAGTCTCCAGCGCTCTGTAAGTAACATGGTCCTCTAGTAGGGTCAGCCCAGGCGGAGCCAGGGACCACCATGTTTATTAAAATACTGTTTTATTTCCATGAAATTTCATTTTATTCACCTCTGCTATCTGACCATTTGTGGTGTGATTCTGTAAAGTCCTTGAGCTTGCTTATTCCTCTTAGAAGTAATCAAGTTTTACGAAACCAGTAACCTGACAGAGGCTCAGTACCAGACACACCATAGAGCATCAGGGAGGTTCATTTTATGGTGTCAGCTGTGACCCAGAGTTAAGCAAGGAAGAAAGGTCAAGACAAGAGGCTAGCTTTTGACAGCATTTCTTAATCCTCAGCCACGTTGGGCATATAGTCAAATACCAGTTCATTTCACTGTGTCTCTTCCCTAATTCCCCAGTGCTGAATCCTGAAGCTTCTTTTGGTTTTGTTTTGGTTGTTTTAATTCTCTTTATTATCTCATGCATGGATTCCAAGCTTGAGCCTTGCTGAGAGACTCCTGCAGTTCACAACCTTGTTTTTCTCCAGTTTACCTTAATTGATACCAGTTCCAAATTTTGAAACTGACCACAGTCCTCATTAGTCACAATTTTCTATTTAGGAGATGCCACCACTCTTGTACAGGTATTGTAAGCAACAAGTGACTGGAAAATGATAAGTTGTTGAACTTTACCTTGCCATTCAATAGCTTGTGTGTAATGAATTCTGTTCTTGCCTGTGTTTACCCAAGAGCTAGAAAAAATACAAACAGCTGCTCTGATAATGTAAGCAATGTTTGAATTTTTAGAATGGACTGAATAGCAGAAGATTTGACTACGAAGGTGAGAATCCAGTGGGGGAAGATGGGATTCAGCAGATGTACCCCCTCTACAGTCAGATGTGCTACCAAGACGGGAGTCCTGGCAAGTGTCATCCAAGCCGTGACCTGGAGAGAGTCTACATCAACCCACGGGAGCATTACGTGTGATTGTCCTCTTTCTCCAATGGTGTTCTAACAAATGTTTATTCTTAGATTGAGGGAGAGAAACTGAGGCCAATAGGTATGCTTTTATTCTGTCTCGTATAAAACAATCCCAGTCTAAGTATATCAGAAGTAGTGATGAATGACTTGGAGCCAATAGCACATTTCTTCCTTTCATTAAGAGTTTCTTAATCACCAGCTGTGTTTTTGAACTTGGCTCTAGCGTTATGTGTTTCTGTGATGATGGTGTTTAACTACTAACATTTGGCCTGCAACGGCATGTTCATTTAAAAGTAGAGCATCTGCCTGGGATGACAGCGGTGATTCTCCAGAACGAAAGGCCCCAGCTGGGAGTATTAACCTCACTGGGTCTCAGGCAGACCAGCCTGTTCATCTGTAACTCAAATGGGCAGGAAAAGTAGCTCAAAATCCATCTCACTAATTATTTAGTTGGGATTTGGCTTTTCCTGACATGCTTAATACAATTACAATACCTCCTTACAAACAGGAGGCCTGAGAAAAGAGGCAAAATTTGTTGTTTATCCCAGAAACAATAACAAAAGGCAGTTCGGACCTTCAAGTCTGTTGGTTTCGTTTAGACTCTTGTGATATTGTAATATGCATTCCTTCCTGATCACCAAGGTCCTGAGGGATGCGTATTTCTTGCTATTATCGGCCTAATCTTGATGAGCTGTGTGCTAACCAGGGTTCTTCTCTTACTCGGTCATTGTTCCCACAGTTCTGTTCTTTATAGTCCAGATTAGCCTATTTCCCACCTATTAAATTCTAGAAGCCCTGTCTAAATGGTGGACAACCTTGAGCCTTGAGCCCTCTTTTCTGTGGTATTGTATATGACAGACTCAGCTTTCACTACTGAAATTTCTTTCAAGCTAATCCTGTCCACACAGGCTTTGGCTACCCTTTGCATTCTTCAGACTTTTTATTGTCTGTGTTTTATCTACCTCAGAAAAAAGCCTGCTGGAAAATCACCATGAAATAACCCCTACTCTTAAAACCCAGCTAGAGAATTTGAAAACCTAAAAAAACAAAAAGTGCCTTTAATATGGCATATGTGCTAAACCCACATGTGGTCCTTGATCCCTCTTCCCCTACTTTAACTGGTCAATAATAAGAGTAAAGAGATACTAAAATGCAAATAATACAGTGACTGACTTAACAGTCTGGAGTTTTCTCACTCCCCTTTGCCAACTTTTCCTCGATGAGCTTGAAGGTAGCAATTATAGTGGGGTGAGCAGAGGAAGAAACACAGGTACATGTGCAAGTGTCAGTCATCTGCCCTCATATCTTAAGAAAAGCATTGCTTTACTATGTGTTCTGGAAGATTATGGGTCTGTCACAGATATAAAAAACACTGCAGACTTGTCATGTATTAGGAAAGAGTGACATAAACACTAAAATAAAATAGTACACGTTTCCAACCTAAGCTTCAAGGGAATAGGAGAATATTAACATAGATTTCTAATGGGATACCAAAGATACATTATGATTCACGTTTTGCTGGCTGTAGTTCTTGCTTGTGTGTTTGTTTCCTTTCTTCAGTTGCCATGCTTTGTCAGACAGATTATCCAGGTTGTTCTACAGTAGTAATACACCACCCCCCTCCATTACCTCGGTGACCAGCAATTCTGTAAAAGATGATGGTTATGTGGAATCAAAGGGTAAATTCCAAGGACCATCATTGCTGTTTCACTATGTTACCTCAGAGTTAGTGTACTGCCCTTGCTAGCAAGCTGGCACAGAGAGAAGATATCTGACTTTATTACTTGGAATCCCATCAGTGAGTTAATGTAACTGAAGGTGTTGGGATCCTTGTAGTTGTTTTCCAACAGAAAGATGACTCTAGTCAGAGCTCTCCTTGATAAGGAAGTGTTTTACACATACTAGATGTTACAGAGGAGGATACTGTGGTGCATTGCCTCCTTTAGTGAGCTTTAAAAATGTCTTACACATTGGGGATGGTTTCTAGGTGCTGCTGGGAAGCAGGTTGTTGAATTAGTGTCACAAAAGTAGACCCTGGACCTAGAGGGGAGTTGAGATGTCTTCATTTGCGCTAGGGAAAGAGAGTTGGAAGCACTGAGTTTCAGAGCCCTTTGACCTGTCTTCTACCCTCCCTACCATCAAGAAGCCACTATTGCAATTTTTAACATTCTCAGTGTAGTTATAGAAAAGAAATCTCAGGATGTAGACACTTCTCTCAATAGCCAGGTAGCTCAATATCCTCTTTGCCTCTCTGTCAGCTATGATATTTCTTTAACAGACTGGTAGATTTTATAGCTGTTGTTCCCTTACATGGGTCACAGAAGCTATATAATTGCTTATCCTGGTGCCTCCCATCTGTTCTCTCTAAATACTGAATGGAATAGAGCTCAGTATTTTAAAGGAGCTTTAAAGGGGTTTGATCAGCCATCTGTTCTCTCTAAATACTGAATGGAATAGAGCTCAGTATTTTAAAGGAGCTTTAAAGGGGTTTGATCAGCCAGCCCCCTCAAGGAAAAAATGCCATCCAAAATTAGCCTGTTGATCTCTAAATTTGGAGGCTAGACCACTTGACGATGGCCATTTAAATTTGGAAGTTAGACTCCTAAAGGTCAGTGAGTGAGGCTTAAGGATATAAGCCACAGCTGATACTAGACACTCTTCCCATAACTGGTTTATTAAAACACACTGAAACAGAAATAAATCCCCAGAGTGTGTTTCCACTTACGGTTGCAGTTTTGCGTTTCAAGGGGGAGTGTGCATGCTCCATCTTAAACACACAGCCTTGAATGCCTATTTTGTAGGCGGCCCAAGCTCCAGGAGCGTGCATCATCGCTGCAGTAGCAGATCACCAGGTTCTTTGCACACCGCACTAAAATAAAGCATCTGTACCAGTTAGGATTGCTCTGACATAATGGGATAAGAATTTAGGTTAATTCTTAAATGGCAGTGATTTATTTTCTATGAGGACTCCCCTATCCCTGGCCGCCTTATATGTTCTAAAATGGAAGAAGTCCATGCTCTTTAGGACATGTAATGTAAAATTCTTACCTGTGCTAGGCCTCCCTGTAACATGCACTTAGTAGATACTAAAGAAATGTGCTGTAAACTAAATGAACTGGTCCCCTCATTAATTTTTTATGGCCTTGTTTACTCATAGGGATAATATATTTTTTCTTCCATCTTTTGAGAATGATTTCCTAATTCCTCTTTCACAGTAGTGTAAAATTTACTATTTTTCATTGTGCAATTTTCCCCTGCAGTGTGCTGGTCTCTCAGTGCTATTCTTTATATCCAATAGAGCCTTTCTTCAAGCCTCTTTTTCCCTGGGGCATAGAGGATAGACCATTATACCAAGAATCAGAAGAATAGGTTCTACTCCCACTTAATCTGTCTAGGACATCAGTTGCCCCTATCTGTAAAGAAGAGATTGTAATTCTTTCCCTGTCAGCCTCTCAGAAATGTGGGGAGAGTTAAAGAAGATAATAATGGATGGGAAATTGTAAGTTCTCTTCAAATGAAAATACCCATGACTCTATTACTGTTGCATATTGAACCTGAACTCCCAGCACCCTTGCCAGCATTTAGAGTACCATAGCGTCTCCCCAGGGAGAACCAAGTGGCCGATGAAAATTTCACCTCAAGCTAATTTGAGTACAGCCAAGTGCAAATGGAAGACATCCCTTTTCTATAATAAGCACTTGTCATATGGAAAGCTTGATATCTGGATTTTAGCCTTTTAAGCTCTGTTGACCTGTGGTTGCTCTTGTTTAACGAATTACTGCTAATAATAGCTACCATTATTGAGTGTGTAGTATGGACTGGATTCCAGGGCAAGCACCTTACAAGAATCATCTCACTGACTAGAACCAAACTCCTGTCTTGTCCCCTTGCAGGAGACCCTGTGGGGACAGAAAGGCTCCCACTCCTACGCTGCACACCCACAGACCACACTAACCATCAATCAGCTGTTACTTCTTTTAAGTCTGCTTTTGGGGAGTGCTGTTAGGGAAGAGGCTTTCTTGATTTTTTTGGAAAACAGAGGTGTAAGAGGGTACATGGAAGAAAACCATAAAAAAAATGTTTACTGAGAAGAAAGCAATTGCATGTGCTCGTTTTTACTTACTTTTCGAACTTCTCAAAATGCTCGTAAAGAGTCTCATACCCATTAGATTAACCATCTCTGCAAACATAACCAACCGAATAATTAAAGCCACTCCATCCCAGTTGGTTCGGTCTTAGAGGGCACAAACTTCTAACATCTCTTCCTCAGCTTAGTAATTTGATATACTTACTGCCCCTTTGAGTTTGTTTCACCTTTATTGATCTCCCAGGGGGTGGTGGCACTGTTACAGTGGACATCTGGAAAGAGAGTTGGCTCTGGTAGAAAGCCAGAAGAATAGGAGGAAGGGTGTGAAAGTAGAAATGTCTGTGGTTCAGCTCTATGCGTCTCTTGCTCCTGTGCTGAACTGGCAACACCCTTCATCCTTGGGCCATTTACAGACTACCTAGGAGGACCAGGGCCTTCCGGTTCTTCTGTTAAACTAGAAACTGCTGTTTGTAAGCCTACTTAACTATGGACTATGCCTGGATGAATCTTATGGCCCCTGAAAGGTACTTGTGTTCCCTCTATTAAAGAAAATTGTTGCCAATTTGGTCACTTGCAATTATTAGGTGGTTTAGTGGCCTTCAGTAGGTAGGAGTTGGGTGAGGGCTATATGTCTCCTCCCCCCTAACCTTACCAGGTGGTATATTACACTGAAATCAGATTTTAAGCCAGTGTCTGCATCATTCATCTTTATAAACACTCAGACACCAGAACAGACATCCTGTAATAGTCAACCTGTCATGTAAGCTTGAAAACGTCCCCACTCCATTCTTTTAGAGAACCCAACGATATCTTATATAAAAGGGTTATTAGAAATGAATCCAATAATATTACAGTAGATTCGGTGTCAGGCAGCCTGATTTCTGTTCAATTTCTAGACATAGAACAGGTTAGTAATCTAGGAATCTTAGGGCTAGTGGGCTTGCTAGAACTTTATGCCCTGTTCGTGAAAGGGATGGAGTGCCCTATGGTATTTGGGCCAATCCACATACATTTAACACCACTAACTTGACCACTGAAAAAAATCACTTATTAACAAAGTCTCTGGCGCTGAGTTCTTATGGTAGTAGCCTCTGAAGTGACTTGAGTTTTTCAAGTGCTAACTAATAACTTTTGGAGGGTGTATTCCCAACTAGGAAACTTTAAATGTTAACTAAACACTCCTAGGGTGTATATTAAGACCAGTTAACATGTGCCAAAATAATTCAAATTAGATTCAACATAACAGAATTTCTTAAGGATTCCTTGTGTTATCACACCTTCACACTGGGGTAAGGTATAGTCACTGCTCTAATGTCAACCACCTGCTGCCTGCTGGCATTTCTCCTTAGTAGTGACCTTGTTAGAGGTGTGTGTGTGTGTGTGTGTGTGTGTGTGTGTGTGTATGCATCAGAGAGAGAGAGACAGGCAGAGGGGAGAGAAGCCGACTTAAAATTCACAGTTGAAAAAAATTTTGGAGTTCACACATACAACAGAACCCTCACATCTACAAACATCTATTTCAGGCCCATTTTATTACCTTTGCTTTAGCATTATCTCTGTAAAAAGGTTAGAGGTAGGAACAGAGGCCATATTTACCTTGACAGTGGAAATATATAAAATATTAGGTTTATTTCTACTGTATTTCCACTTATTAGGTTAGTTATTCTCTACTCACGTTTGTATGACTGTGGAAGTTTGGAGCTGAGTAGACTAGAATGAAAGAGAATGTCAAAAATTCAGATGACACTAAACATCTTTTTATCAAACATTATCAATTGAGAACATGATTTGGAAGTTCCTTCTATATCTCAGGGAGAAGGGAAACCACCACTGACAAATAAAAGGATTCTCCATTCCATTTGTTGGGAATAAATCACTTCCATTTGTCCATTCCCCAGAATAGTCAGTGTTTGGGGGCTAAAGCCATGATATATATCAAATTACATACCTACATACCTCCCTACACCAAAAAGTTCTAGTTATATGCAGTATCTGGTACCTCTAGCTGTGAGGTATAGGGATAAATGCCCGAGTTTCAGGGGAACAGATGTTGTGAATATTTATGGAAAAAAGCAGCATCTCCGTGAATTAAAGGTTGGCAGGGCCATGTCCTCTAAGTGCTCCCATTCTAGAGCTGTGTTGTTTACAGTTGCCACTTGCACATGATTGACATGGCATGTCCTTTGGACCCAAGGAGATAGACTGATGGACTTGAAGTTATTATTAGATTACAACTGCCATCCCAAACAATCTTCAATAAACAAAAAACAGCTTCCTGAGATGTTTCAGTGTTTTACCCCATCTAGAGACAGGAGACTGAACAGTTCCCTTCTTGAGGTTTTTCCCAGCCTTACCATTTAAAGATTTTATGATCAGGTTCCCTGTAGCCCAGCAGGACACTTGGTATCATGGCCTAGACCGGTTGTATTTATTATCATGACACAGGACTGAACTGTAAAGTCGATTAGAGGAGGCCTCGAGGGAAAGCCCCCTGGGAATCCAGAACATCAGATTGGCTACACTGGCTTAGAACTGTGGCTTATCCTGCGACAAATATGACTGACACTCATGAAGAAATGTTTTATGTGTCTCCTCCAGAGGTTAGGAATGAACTTCAAACATTTGTAATGTGCCTTAATAACTCACAATGGGTCTATAAAGCCCAGGGTTCCACTGATTCCCAAATGCATGGGCACCACTATTTTGGCTTTCATTATTCTTGCCAATAATGACCAGCTTTTTTTTTTTTTAAATCCACCCTAACACATTGATCAGGCTAAGTTAATTTCTTCTCACAAGTCATGTTGATGGCTCCATGTCCGTCATATTTTAACTACAGGCAGCAGTATTTTGTCCTAAATGCATTGGTTTGCACTTACCCACACTGTGACTCATTAATGCCTCTTTTTTTCACATGGTTTCATGAGAACTTATTGCTGTATTCCCTTCAACTGAGCATTTCAATACCCAGAAGAGCATTTGTCATCTTAGGTTTCACTGTGTACTTGAAATTCCACGTCCTTTGTAAAAAAATGTTAAGTAGGTGGTGTTGCTACTGAATCCCTGGATTATTCCACTTGTCTATCCAGAAAAGTTCCTGTTTATCCTCTACCTTCTGTTTCTATTTCTAAGCCGAAGCTTAAGACATAACATCTGCTCCAGCCTATTCATTTTCCATGTGGTCTTAACCTCTTAACTTCCTTACTTCTCAGTTTCATCCCTGTAAGTTAGTACTCTCCACCTCACAGAGGTTTTATGGAGGGGGAAAAATAAGATGTTTAAGGGTTGTCTTCAAGAGAGCTCCTACTTTTAAAGTGATTTTATAAAAGCCCCTTGGCTTAGAAATGAGAAACTCTATAGCTATTATTTTTGCCTATCCTTGTTTTGCTGTTTTTATTTCTGAAAAGTGATCTCTGTCTGAATAGAGTCTGTACCCTGGTTTTAACTTTCTTCCCATTACCCCCTTTCACAATGAAGTTGTCCTCTCTACCTTGTCCATCCTCTGAACTTTTTACTTACAGAGCCACAACTAGTTATCCCACAACAAATCCCACACGCTCTTACTTCCATGATTGAATAAATTAACGTCCTCCAGAAAGAGGCATCTGGCTCTGGACATAAGTCAGGAGGTACATGAGGTCTCACTCTGGCACTGGCAAGATCTCACCGTGGTGCCTTGGTTCTCCCTGTATAAACTAAGGTTAATTCTGCTATTTCACAGCACCTGGGTGTTATGAGTCTTGACAAAAAAAATGATGAAAAGTATTTTTCAAATGTCCTGTACTATATAAATGCGTAGTGAATAATCTGGAGAGCCCTTGGGTAGAAATGTGTTCTTGTGTAACTCAATTCAGATTACTAATCCACCCATTGTTTTCAAAAGAAATGTTTTACTAAACTGTTCTTTTTCTTTTTAAAGTGAAAATTATTTTCTAATCATTTGAACTATTTTAATTTTTCCGTATGGGAAGAGATCAATAGTATACAGAAAATACCCAAATTGTATTTTAAGTGTTAAAACTGAAAGGGTTCATAACAATGTAGTGGGATAAGGAGGAGGATTCTAGCTCAAATGTGGCAAGAAATAGAAATTCTAAGATTAGCTTTGATTTTGAGATTGTATTATAAATAGTAGATGTTAATATGGTTGTTTTTCTAGGTACTCTTTATTTTTAAGTTACCAGAAATTGTCTTTTATTTTTGAAGTTTTGAACTATGTGGTTCTTGACATGTTTTGAATAAAGCTTTTATCAACTAAACTTTTTCATTATCAATAAATCAAATATTAAAATACATTTAAAAATTAATAGCCTAATTATATGACTGTAAAATTCAAGATTTAAAGAACATCTTTTATAGAAATAGTAGATTTCTATACTGGAGTCCTTTTAAAAAATGATTTTAAAAATAGTAATAGTACTTTTATACTTCAAACAGTATTAGAAATATTTTTAAAACATGTGACAAGTTACATATTATTGTAATTGCTTGTGGAAAACTTAATACTTTTTTAACGAAACTAAATTTATTCCACTTAAAGAATTGTTCGTCATTCCTGATTAGTCCTTAGGTGTTAAAATGTCCCTTCTTTTATGAAATGATATCGATGCTAGATGGTAACTTTTTAAATGTTGTTATTTTAAAAAAAGAGTTGGCATCTCTGATGGATCCCTGTATTTTGTTCTAGGGATGGGTGCTTTATTGGTCTGTGAAATCTCAAAATCTAGGAACCATTTTAAAACAAATATTTTATTGAGATACCATAATTTTCATCCTCTTAAATTGTAAAACTCAGTGCTTTTTAGTCATTCAGAGAGTTATGTAATCGTCACCAAGGTCAATTTTAGAATATTTTCATCACCCCAGAAAGAAACCCACTCCCAGCTGCTCCTGCCTCCATTCCTCCATCCCCTTGCCAGTCCCTGGCAACACCAGTCTACTTTCTGTCTCTGTGAATTTGCCTGTTCTGGACATTATATGTAAATGGAATCCTGTAATGTGTAGGCTTCTTTCACTTAGCATAATGTTTTCAAGGTTCAACCATGGTGTAGCATTTATCATTCATTTCTTTTTATTGCCATATAATATTCTATCTTATAGATATGCCACATTTTATCCATTCATCAGTTGAGGGACATTTGGGTTGTTTCCACTTTTTGGAAATAATTATGAATTATTCATGTACAAGTCTTTGTGTGAACATATGTGTTTATTTTTCTTCCATATATACCTAGGAGTGGAATTGCTAAATCATATGGAAACTCTGGCTTAACGTTTTGAGGAACTGCCAGACTATTTGGCAAAGATGCTGCACCATTTTACATTCCCACCAACAGTGTATGAGGGTTCTAGGGTTCCAATTTCTCCACATCCTCACCAACACTTGTTGTTCTCTGTTCTTTTTGATTGTAGCTATCCTAGTAGGTGTGAAGTGCTATCCCGTTGTGTTTTTTATTTTAATTTCCCTGACTGCCAATGATGTTTGTTTGTTTTCTACAACCCATTAAAAATGTGAAGCCACTCTTAGCTCATGGGTCATATTGAAGGCTGGATTTGACCTACAGGTAGCCAACCTCTGACCTAGAGGGTAGAATTAGTAAACAGATACATTAAAGCAGTATTATAAATACCCTCTGTATGTTCAAGAATGTAGAGGAGGGGCTTCCCTGGTGGCGCAGTGGTTGAGAGTCTGCTAATGCAGGGGACACGGGTTCGAGCCCTGGTCTGGGAAGATCCCACATGCCGCGGAGCAACTAGGCCTGTGAGCCACAACTACTGAGCCTGCGCATCTGGAGCCTGTGCTCCGCAACAAGAGGGCCCGCGATAGTGAGAGGCCCACGCACCGCGATGAAGAGTGGCCCCCGCTTGCCACAACTAGAGAAAGCCCTCGCACAGAAACGAAGACCCAACACAGCCCTAAATAAATTAATTAATTAATTAATTAAGGAAAAAAAAGAGTAAATCCTATTTAAAAAAAAGAATGTAGAGGAAAGTGTGAGCCATTTAAAGGGAGATGTGGGATATTAAAAAGAATACATGTGGTAGGGCACTGATAAATCGGCTTGCTGGATTTAAAAAAAAAAAAAACTTGGTTTGCAACATTTGTTGATTTCCATGGTGTAAATACTCTGACCATGGCCAGCGCTAAGCTATCGACATGATACCACTGAACTTGAAGTTGGGAAGGGACATACACAATTGGCACCTGCAAGCTGGTGCCAGCTGACTGTAGCACATTGCTGATGTAAACCGTCTCAAACTGCGCATATGACATAAAGTAATCAGGAACTAGAGCTACCATCTACCTGGCTGTCATCGGTCTTCTCCTCCACTCCTACAACCATTAGGAGGGAGACTATCTCCCTTCCTGTATATTATTAGACTCCCAAATAGACTTTGACTCTTTCTCAGCCTTCATTACTCTGGAATCATGGCCACATTTCCACAAGACAGATAGGTGCGTACACATGCACACTCCCCAGAATGTCAAAAAAGTGCTGGAATGAAGTCAGAGCAACAAAGAGGAACATGTTACGATCCATCCAGAAAACTTACTGGAAAGTATATTTTAGTTGGGTGTTGAATGGATAGGAAATGGCTGGTAAACAAAAGAGCAGACATATTCCACACAAACAGATGGTTTGGGCAAGAATTCAAAAGTGGGAGTCAAAAAAAAGTCGGATGAGTCTTCATGTTTAGATACAGAATCGTGAATTCTTGCAATCGGATATTTTGCCTCTGAACTTCTTCTCCCCAAAGGTTCTGGGAAAAGCCTCAACTTGAGATTTATGCTTTTACCAAAAAGCACCGCATAAGGAAGAAAACATTCCTTCTACACCTGAAATTGCTGCAAGAAAGCTCTAGAGAAATTAGATGGCAAATCATCCAGAAAATAAGTAGTTCATATCTCAGACTTTTAGCCCTTTGAAATTCTAGTCTAACATGTTTCCAAATTGGCATTAGTTCATGAACTGTGATTAAGAACAAACCAGCCTTCTTATCCACAATCTCCTGCCTCTCTGCTTCTAAACACTTCCCTTCCTACTGATGGTAAAGCCCAAAGTTACAGTGTGGGATTGATGCTGTTGACCAGTATTTGTCAGCTCAAATCAAAGCAAAGCAAAAAGATGCTTTGCTAGGCAGAAGTGGTCATTATGTTACCTCACCTGGCTGCTCATTAGGATAACTGCATCCACCTGCCTTGCTAGGCAGTTGCACACCTGCCCTTTATTATGTGGGATTTTATCACGTGGAGTACTATCCTACCCCCATTTGTGGTGCTTTCCTCATTGCTGGACACCTTAGTGATGCCAAAGCTCCTCGCTAGCATATTTCTGATGGCCTTGGTACATGGTATTTCCTCCAGGCCTTTCTTTCGTTGGTTTTCAGGCCTCACATAATATATAATATATCTACTCTGGTATGTTCACATCTGAGCCCCTTAATTCTTTCCTCCTCAATCTGCCAAGACATTCTGGCATTCCAACTTCACTTAGTGTATGGGCCATTGCTTTTTCCATGCTTCTAGGTACCATCCTAGACACCATGTCCTGGGGTTCTTACCAAACTGTAAATCCTGTATCTCTGGGGTGTGTTCCCAAATCAGTAAACTCTCCCTCATCCAGTCTTACGTTCCAGCTCCTCTCAGTGAAGCAGCCTCAGAATCCAGTCCCACTGGTACTGCCCTGCATCTGCCAGTGGATGTTGGCTAAGCCTTGCAACTTCTTTGGAGTCAAGTCCCTTTTCTCCCTTAACAGGCCCAGCATGACCCTGGGTGATTATGTTGGAACTTAATCCTCCTTAGAGGCCTAATAGCCAGGAGGAGAGGTAGGGGTAGATCTTGAGTAGGGCACTTGCTGTCTTGAAGGGGGGTAGTGGTGTCCGTATTGATTCCAAGCAAGAGGGAAGTGCTAAGAGGCTCAGAGAATTCAGAGGAATTAGAGAACAAACAACAGCCCCGATTTGCCCAGGACTGTCACACTTTTATCACAAAGTCCCGCATCCCAGGAAACCCCTCAGTCACTGGAAATCAGGATAGTTGGTCACCCTAGGATTCTGGAGATTCAAAATTTTCAGGGGAATCTTCCTAGATATTCCCATCCCAAGTGTCAGGACCTCCTTTCCCCCAATGAGTAACAGGTCTGCTTGGTTAGGTATTTAACCGTCTCTGGAGATCAGCACTAGATTTACTCCTGAGCGTGGGCCTCAGCTGAAGGATATGAGAGCCTCTTTGTTAACTACCAGGGAGATCCTCTGACTTTCATATTTGACTTTCCATTGCCTATTAATTGCCTGCAGTTTTCCATTATCTTTTTTGTATCAGTGGCTCTTAGCAAAACTCATGTAATCCCACTGTCCTTACAGTTACTATTTCTCCCTTAGGACTGTCACCTTGGGCCAGAGGATGCCCGTGTTCCATCTGTCATCAGTTGGGTCCTCTTTACCTGCCAGGTGGCTAGTGATTTGGCTCCCAAATCCCATATTATTGATAAACGTTCTAGGACCATTCCTGGATGCACTGCTGCAGGTTGGGTTCTCTGGAAGCAGATGCTGAGATGGATTTGGGTGTGCAGGGTATTTTCTTAGAGATGAGCACTTGTGGAAGGGAAGGGGCTGAAGCAGAATTGGGCAGAGAAACGTTAGGACTGTGATGCAGTTCTGCAAAACATCGATCCACCCCACGGGGAGGTCTGGAGCATCATGTCCATGCTCAGCCTCCCTCAGTCAGTGGGTGTGGGCAGCCCGGAAAGGGTGTGTTCTTGGGTCAGGAGGCCCTTTGCAGCAGGTCAACCCTGGAGCTAAGGGCTGGGGTGAAAAGTCCTTCCCTGAAAGGGGATGTGGGTAGTGCTTTTCCACTGCTCACACCAAGAGAGAAATTGGAGGAAGCTGATTACTTTCATTAGTTTGGTTACTATTAATTTATTGATGGACTAAGGAGGCTCTGTGAGTGGAAAGATAATGTTAAAGTTTTTATGCTTTCTCTCTATATTCTGCCCCTTTCTCCTTCCCCATTCAAGGGGGTAGTTTCTTCATCTCAGGGCAGGTTTGTTTTTTTCTTTTCCGTTTTTTCCCCAGAAGCCTAAAACCATTGTTCTGAGAACAAAGTTTGAAGAGAAAGGCAATTTCTCTCAAACTAAAAAAAGATGCTCTAGGATGGCCGGTCTCAAAAGAGATACAGACATGCATGTTGTTTCTGGTATTTCTGTGTATGTAGCAGAGCCTCGGAGGAAATGGTTCCCCAGGAAATATGGGAGGCGAGACTGTTCTGTGTCCTAGTCCTGGCAAAGAAGGGCACAGTGCTGAGCCTGAAGAGACACTACCCACACCTCACCACTGTGTCAGACCCCAGGACTTTGAAATAACCTTGAGACAGAAAAGGTAAGAGAAGAATGTTGCAAGAATAACTTCAAATTTCCAACTCACCTGTTGGGATGGAAGCAGGGTTTTAGAAAAAGTTGACTAGAGAAAAAGAAAGAGATGTGATGTTTATTGTACTCTTATGTGCAGGGACTGATCCTTCCCTGCTTCACACATGTGAAAAGCCATCACGTCAGTCTCCCCATCCCTCCCCAAACCCTGTTAATTGCTCAGGTCCTTTAAGCCTCCCAGTCCCTCCACACATGCTTTCTGTGCCCTTAGCCATCTGGACCACATGTTACCAGATGGATGTGGAGAGGATATGAGGCCCTTCGTGCGAAGCCTCCCTCCAGCTCCTCTCTTGTCCATCTCAGAGTGGGAGCAAGCCAACCCCCCATCACCAACCCCAAACCCATTGGCTTGTGCTTGCATTGATCTAACCTCAACTCTAGTCCTACCAGTATTTCTTTATAGCGGCACTTTAGAAAAAGCTTGACTCCACCCATTTCTTATTTTTATCCTTTTTTTTTCACTCTCACATTCATGGTCCTTTCCTTCATATCACTCATCTCATATCTTTTTTCTTCCTTATTTTCAATTTCCACATATCTGAGGTTCTTTGAGGCTTCTAATTGTAAAACAAGGGATTATACTATTTGTCATAAGAAACCTCAAAATACTCTTTTAAAAATAAACTCTTGAATAAAACATACTAATACTGATTTCTGACCGGTGTTAAAGTGGATTTTTTTTTCAGTAATATCAAGCAGAATTAAAGATAGAGGGCGGAAAATACATGTTTCCAAATCTCATTAGGAGTATCCTGGAAAGAAAAGGTTGAGATTTTTTCATGTATCAGGTCACTTAATGGGTCTCAATCAGATGTTCACTGTGCTTCGAAGATGATTCTCCTTTATGAAACTGGGCCTTATCAGCCCATGGTTCAGACACTCTGAGTAACAGCAGGGCTTCTGAGGAGAGGACATGCATTTCCTTATTTCCTCCTCTGGCACCTTCGTATAGCTCTCTATAGTTATCCCCCATTTCTCCAGAGCTCCCATCCACTTTACACCCTTAACACTTCTCAGCTTTCTGTGATGTTTATTTATGCATTCATCCATTCATTTATTTGATATATGTGATTGGGTGCCTACTGAGTTCTGCTCCAGGTGCTGAGAATATGGCAATGAACAAAACAAACAAAAAACTCTGCCTCTTGGGTGTAGAGGGTAAGAGAGACAGGAAACAGTTTAATTGAGAAAGTTGTATATTAGAAAATGATACATATGAATGAAAAACAAAGCAGGGAAGGGAGTTAGAAAATGTTGAGGGCATAGGGTTTAGAACTTTAGATAAGGTGGCCAGGGAAGGCCTCACTGAGAAGGTGATATTTAAGTAAAGGTGGGAAGGGGGTGGAGGGATGTGCATCTGGGGAAAGAACTATCCAGGTGGAGGGAGAAGCAGGTGCCAAGGCCCTGTGGCAGGAGTATGGCCACCATTTTTAAGGAATAGCAATGAGTAAGTAAAAAGTAGAAGATGAGGTCTGAGAAGGAATGGGAGGCAGGCGCTGGATCAGGTAATACTTTGTGGTGTATTATGAGGACTGGGCTTCTCCTTGTGTGGTTTAGGAGTCATTGGAGGGTTCTCAACAGAGGAGTGATATACTCTGCTTATATGTTAACAGGATCACTCTGGCTGCCATGCTGGGACTGACCAAAGAGGGAAAAGACTCCAGTAGGGTGTCCAGTTCAGAGAACAGTTCAAACATTTAGCTGAGAGGCTGTGTGGCTTAGATCAGGGTGGGGACAGGAAAAGTGATGTTTATATTGAAGGCATACCCTCCTAACCGTCTGTCCATGCTCTAATCCTCCCCGAATTCTCCAAGGCTGGACCTCTTTCTGTGAGTTCATTCTTCTCATGTCACTCTATCACTCAAAAACAGCAAAATAACTCCTTGCTGAGCAAATCATGTTCTGTTCTTTTTTCGAGGACTCTAACCCTTTGCAAGTTGGCATTCTTCCTATCTATGGTACTTGAGCCCCTCCTACTTCCTAGCTGAGCTCTCTCTTCCCATCAGCTTATTTACTATTCCCCCAACGCACAGGACCTGCTATTCTAACTTCTGCAAGGGGAGCCCACACTCTCTTCTTTGCCTAGATCCTTCTTTCCCCTCCTTAAAGCCCATTTCAGGTGCCCCCTTCTTCATGTCTTCCCATTCGGGAAGTCCACTTGAGCACCTCTGTCCCTGGGCCTGGCCCTCAGGTCCTGCACCTCACATGCTGACAGTTTAGCTTACACCATTTTGCACTATTTTCTCATTTGGTTTGGTTGCTTCCATGAGTTCATAAGCTTAGTGGGAAGCAGCCGCATAGCACAGGGAGATCAGCTCGGTGCTTTGTGACCACCTAGAGGGGTGGGATAGGGAGGGTGGGAGGGAGACACAAGAGGGAAGAGATATGGGGATATATGTATATGTATAGCTGATTCACTTTGTTATACAGCAGAAACTAACACACCACTGTAAAGCAATTATACTCCAATAAAGACATTTTAAAAAAACAACAGAGTAGATATAATATAATTTTGCCACCTTCATCCCCTCCAGCACAGGTGAGGCATGTAATATGTATTTGGCAAATTTTTACTGATTGAACAAAATATAACATATGAACTTCAAAACTAGGGTAGCTCTTCCAAAAAATGCCTTTCGTTGCATTTCGTGGCAAACTGTCTTGAACTTGTTAAAGACACGCAGGAAAACATGGTGATGTTGACCACCACGTACAACTCCTTCCCCGTGTCCCTAACTAATTTACCCTAAGGAGTATTTCCTGGCGTGGTGACACACTTTAATGCCTGCTTCCCAGGACTGTACTGAGGACATCTCACAGACCTCTTCTCTAATACCCATCTCCGCCAGCATGCTGCAGGGCACTCTTCTAACTAGCTGCCTTCCCTCCTTTTTTCCAGTCTCCCGGCTCCTCCCCACTTTGCCTACCCTTTCCCCACATTGTGTGGATTATTTGCAGGCATCACTTCAAGGATGAATCTCATCAGCATCTGCTGAGCTGCATATTTTATACAGTCTCCAGGTTTTTCTTACCAGCTGTGGACATTTTTGCAAACTCTACATTACCACCTAATTGAAACAGCGGCTTGGTTCCATTTCTCTTATTAAAGACAGATTAAGAAAATCAGTTCAATACCTTAGCCATTTTAAAGTCATCATTAGTCTCATGCTCTTGATTTATAAGCTGGCTTTTTAAAAAAATGCTTCCCTGCAAATCCTTCTCCTGCTTTAGCCCCCCCCACCCCACTCCACCCCCCCGCTTGCTGGTGTCACAATGCACTTCATTTTGGTTGCTCATTTCATTCCTTTTAGCCTACTTTAACAGTTATGGGTTTTGTTAATTCCCCACTGGGCCTCTTCAAGTACTTTTTTTTTCCCCCTCACCCGTGAATCTCTTGCAATTTATCATTTGAAGCATCCAGTTGTTCATGAACTTGAATGGTGAGAGCGAAATGCAATATTTTGAGTTTCATTGGGGGAGTTCTCAAGGGCTCTCTGCTTGTTTTCTCTGTTGCCATTCCCTGGCTCCTGGCCCCCTCCGCCTGCCAGTCCCCGTAGCTGAGACCTCTCAACCACATCTGGAGGCAGAGTCTGGGCTCAATCCCAAGCGTCACCACAAGAATGCGTGGAGTTGGTATCCCAGCTCTTGCAGATCTCTTTGCCCAGCTTGCACCTTGCACGTGAGCTCTAGAAACTGGCCTCTTGTCTGGATGTCTAGGCCCAAGGATCTGACCTAACTTGTCCAGATTGTCAAATCATCCAGGGTCCCCCTTACCTTTGCTGGTCCTTCCCCGAACCACAATTAAGAGCTGGGGGTCTGTCTTTGCTTGTTGCAACGCCTTGCTTAAGCCTCACGTTTGAGCTGACGGTGTATTCAGCTTTGCATCCCTGTCAAGGTCAGGGACATCCACCAGGGATCACCCAAGGGACTCCCAATGCCAAGTGCCATCTGCTTGGGCAAGAGCTGCCACTTGGGATGGCACGCTCTGCCTTCCTAGCTGGATGTCTATCCACTGTGTGCTGCTTGACAGGAGGCTGCCGACCAGATGGGTAGGTCTGACCTCTTCCATTTCTAGCAAGCATCTCCATCTGACACCCATGGCTATAAGAGTGTTTAATGACTTCTGCCATTCCAGCATCCTCTCAAGGCTTTCCTCTCAGTAGGAACATCCTTACAAGACAAGTTATTAGACAGTGTTTGTCTCAATACCTTCATATCCTAAGATTCTTTTCTGTCATCCAGCACCTCCTTTCCCAGTATCCAAAGTCCTCCTGCTACAGCAGCTCTGACAGGGCTGCCCTTCCTGCTTGGCTCCAAGCTTGAAAACAGCCCCCTTCTCAGCCCTGTCCCTTTTCCCTTTCCTTTCTGTAGCCGGTGCTCTGATGTGTTGATTCCATAAGGCACAGCCTCAGAGACTGGTGAGTTTAACTCTATATTGAGAATATCATTGTTACCACCAAATAGTTCCATTTGTGAGAGTTAAGGACGGCCCTATGGGTAGAACTACTATAGATGTTGTGAAGAAAGTATGCCATACACAAAATCACGCTTCTTTTTATCTTAGGAAAATAAAACCTCTTAAAAACTATGAGGTTTGGCTATTTTTCACTCCTTATAGCAATAAAGAACTTTTAAATCATACTATTCAGTATTGGAAACAGGATAATGAAATAATACTCTCAAACACTGCTTCTAGGAAAATAAACATACATTTTTCTAAAACGAAAGCCCATACTCTCTGACTCAATCATTTCCCATTTTGCAATCTACTCTATGGATATAGTAAAACAATCAGACAAAGATGCTTGTATCAAGATGTTTATTAAATTACTATTTGAAAGAGCAAATTGGAAAAAGTACAAAAACTCATTAATGAAGTTAATATATAATGGTGCATTTATTCTGTGGAACATTATGCGGCCATTGAAATGTTTTCGAAGAATATTTTACAACGTAGGACAATATTAATGATATATTATTGGGTGAAAACAGTAAGATTCAAAATACTATATCCTGTAATCTCAATTATGTCACAGGTGGTAAGGCGTGTAAATGTGTTTGTGTAGGTGCACATTGTATAAATAACGCTGGGATAAATACATTAAAACATTAACAGCACTCCTTTATGAGGTTAAAATAGATTTTTCTATTTGTTTTTGTGTTTTGTCAGATATTCTACATTTCAGTAAATATGTATTAGTTTTATAGTCTCAAAAACAGCATTGAAAACAGGTAGTTAGGGCTGATTTCAATGTAAACATTTCCAGCAACTGGAGGGGCTGCCGGGATCACCCTCCGCGTCGAGAGGAGGGTCATTCAAGGAGAACAGTGATGTGCATGTCAGTGAGTTTGCCTGTCATGTTGCTTGAGAAATTACATCCTTTCAGCTTCTTAGCTGACGTGTGGAATTCATATTTTCTCGTGTTCAAGAGGAACAATTGGGCTTCCCTGGTGGCGCAGTGGTTGAGAGTCCGCCTGCCGATGCGGGGGACGCGGGTTCGTGCCCCGGTTTGGGGAGATCCCACATGCCATGGAGCGGCTGGGCCCGTGAGCCATGGCCGCTGGGCCTGCGCGTCCGGAGCCTGTGCTCCGCAGCGGGAGAGGCCACAGCAGCGAGAGGCCCGCGTAATGCAAAAGAAAAAAAAAAAAAGAAAAGAGGAACAATTAAGGGGTGGAGCATGACAATCATAATGGTATAAATTTGTGTTTGTTGAGATGAACCCCATGCGGCAAAAATGCAGGAACTTAAACTTACCGTCGTGTCCTGGTGATTCGTGCCGGAGTCACAGAAAGGAGAGTGCAGGTTTGGCCTACGTGCTGGGCCCTCCCCAGGTGCAAAATGTCTGGCACGCGCTCTGGAGACGTTCGCTAAAGGAAATGCCAATAAACTCAGAACATATACAAGAAGATTGAAAGCAATTTTGAACTCCTAGAACAATGGGTGTCTTCTATTTAAAAAAAAAAAATTTTTTTTTTCTTTTTTCCCTGAAACAAACTTTGAGTAGCTTCCTAGAAAAACAGCCCCAAGTCTTTTGCTTGAGGAGGGAGAGGATGGATACCCGGGTGGAGTCAGGCACACAGTGAGGAGGGACGCAAACCTCAACCGCCTGCCTGGGCTGGTCCCACATAGTGGCTGTGTCTTTTTAGGCCACAGAGCAGCTGTAGTGTAAAAGGCTGCTTCACCACCTTCCTCCCTGTTCCAGCAGACCTGATCTGGGTGGCAGGCCTTGCAGGCGGTCTTTGTGACTCCTTATCTTGCTTCCCAGGTTCCAGTGGGCGGGGCACGGCTCTGACCCCGCCGTCCTGCACTGCCTTGGCTTGGGCTCAGCCGTACTCCTTTTACCGTGTCACCAAGTCGCCCAGCTCTGGCTTATGCATTCCTTATTATCAAGGCTATATTTTCCTAACCTCAAACCAGAACATGTGGGATAAGGACACTTTTCCCCGATTTGTCTTGGAAAAGTCTTTTCAACATAAAAATTAGATCATATTTAGTTATAGTTAGCAAAATGCCTCTTTTGAGGAAAAAATGCATGAAATTGAGCTGTCCCAGCACATTTGGTTCTTATGGTCACTGTACTTCTGGCTGACCGTTCTGAAGATGCCCTGGAGAATCAGCAGGGTCTTCCTCAGCCTCCCTTCCAGCCCAGGTCAGGCTACTCCAGCCTAAATGGGAAGCAGTGCTTTCTTCTTTCTGACGCTCCTGTCCCATGAGAATTTTGTGCACAATTACTTGGCCGCCTATGAACTAAGAGGCTAGCAGTTTGCAGCCATCGCCAAACATTTCTAAAGGAGCTTTAGTATTTTCACTGCTAAGTTTTTAAAACAGTCTCTATATCTGATAAGCAATAAAAAAAATTAGATCTGTCCTCTCTTATTTTGCAGAGTTTCATTTTTCCAAAGGTCAACGAGAGACAAACAATTTATCTCAAATTGCAAATTATTTGCCCCAAATCTGAATAATCAGTTCTGCTGGGAGCGTAGCCAGGGAGGGAGGAACTTCAGGGGGCTTTTCACAGCCCCTAGAGCCACACTGGGTGGGTGAGCACTCCTTCTGTATAAGGTCAGATTTACTGCCAAGATAGCTCTTTTTCACTGAAGTGGGAACTATCTCTCATAAGTTCTGGGAGGGTTCCAGTGCCTCATGGATATTGTGATGTGACTCAGGATCTGAATTGGGATGAGAGTGCAGGATTTTTTTCTTAGGGAAGAAAGAGAAAAATCTCAGGATGTTCTTTTAAGGATAGTCCCCTGTCTTGGTCCCCTTATTTTAGAAGATAGCCAAACTGAATGAGATGAAGTGCCACTTCTGCCCTCTCTGGCTAATGCTGACTTTGAATCTTTGGCTGATCAGTAAAGAACAGAATTGTCACCACCAGCTCAGGGCTTCAGGGTGCAGCCTGGCAGCTGCCCTTCGTGCCATGGCTGTGGAGAAAACCTGTGTTCCCAGCCTGAGGCGCCATCTTACCCTGGTCAAAGAGAAGCAAAGCGTAAGAGTATTCAGGAAGAGTGCAAATCCGTCACCCCAATGTCAATTCACCCAAAAGATTTGTCCTACCCTTGGAGAACAGCAGTGGCACCTTTCTCTCTGAAAAGGAGACCATTGCTATTATTCTGGTTTAAGGTTTTTATTTAATATAATTAAATATGCTGTTTTATAAAAATGGAAAGCAAAAAGGAAGTTTTTTTTTCAAGCTATTGTGATAGAATTGCCTTGAAATATATTAATGGACTCATCATTGAAGAAGAGGAGGGAGTAAGGATGTCTTAGTCGCATTTGTATTATTCACTTCTTTCCTATAGAGATTTAGATAAACTTGTTTCTTTCTCCCTAATCATCTCCATGAGTGGAAAAGGATGTCTTCACAGAATTTTAATGCAGGAAGGAACCCTAGAGAATGTCAAGCCTGAGGGTAGATTTACCAGAAGAAAAAAACCAAGAAACTTTTATTCAGATATTCAAAAGAAACTTCGAGCTGGCTTCCCCTCCTGGGAGAGACTTATAAAGGTCATTGATCCCAGATTTGAAGTATAATGTTATCCAGGAAGACTTGATGAGGCAGGAAGGAAGAGAGCCAGATTTACCCAGGTATTTTTTTTTAAAGAAAGTTATTTATTTATGTATTTATTTTATTTTTGGCTGCACTGGGTGCTCACTGCTGCACGCCAGCTTTCTCTAGTTGTGGCGAGCGGGGGCTACCCTTTGCTGCGGTGTGCAGGCTTCTCATTGCGGTGGCTTCCCTTGTTGCGGAGCACGGGCTCTAGGCATGCAGGCTTCATTAGTTGTGGCACGTGGGCTCAGTAGTTGTGGCTCGCAGTCTCAGTTGTTGCGGAGCACGGGCTTAGTTGCTCCGCGGCATGTGGGATCTTCCTGGACCGGGGCTCGAACCCGTGTCCCCTGCATTGGCAGGCAGATTCTTAACCAGTGCGCCACCAGGGAAGTCCCTTACCCAGGTATTTTTATTTTATTTTATTTTACTTTTTCCTTTGCGGTACGTGGGCCTCTCACTGTTGTGGCCTCTCACTGTTGTGGCCTGTCCCGTTGCGGAGCATAGGCTCCGGACACGCAGGCTCAGCAGCCGTGGCTCACGGGCCCAGCCGCTCCGCGGCACGTGGGATCTTCCCAGACCGGGGCACGAACCCGTGTCCCCTGCATCGGCAGGCGGACTCTCAACCAATGTGCCACCAGGGAAGCCCAACCCAGGTATTTTTAATATAAAACAATGGAAAATATTAGTTTTATTAAATAACCAAGAGAAAAAAATGGTCTTTGAAAGTAATAAATGCAAGCCATGAAATATGTTTTCAAGCAACCCATGGTAATAATAATACTGACCGTTAACCCTTATCTAGCCCTTGCCAGGTGCCAGGAATTGCGCTGCGTGCTTTATGTTAACTCATTTAGTCCTTAGGAGGTAGGTGTTCTATTATTATCCACACTTTACAGATGAGGACACTGCAGAATAGAGAGATGAAATAACTTGTCCAAGGTTTTTTAAGTAGAAAGTGCTACAGCTGGTGCTCATAGCTTGGCAGTCTGGCTTCAACAGCCGCAGTCTTCACCACTTACACGCACTGCCTTGAATTGACGGGCCCTCTGTTATGGAGAAAATCTCAGTAAAGGACTAGAACAAGCATTTATTGAGGCCCTACTGAATTATTGAGCCAATTCTCACAACAACACAAGGCAATCTGTTACCCAAGAACATCTCAATAAAAGACTTCAGTGAGAATGTATTCAGCACCTACTGTGTGCCAGTTATTGGGTCACTTCTCATAAAATTTGAGGGGTAGTTTTCCTTATTCCTGTTTTACAAATGAGGAAACAGATTTAGAGAGGTGAAGTAACTTGCCCAAGTTACAGCTGGTCAAGAAAGAGAGTGGACATGTGAAAAGGTGTCTGTTTGATTTCAAATTTGTGTCCCTTCCACTAAGAAGTACAGGCAATATCTAAATTTGTTTTGTTCTCAGATTTTTAGTTTTAAAAATACATAATTGTGTACAAAAATGAAACAGACCCACAGACAAAGAAAACAAACTTATGGTTACCAAAGGGGAAAGGGGGGGTAGGGTTAAATTAGGAGTTTGGGATTAACACATACATATTACTATATATATAAAATAGGTAGCCAACAAGGACCTACTGTATTGTATAGGGAACTCTACTCAATATCATGTAATAACCTATAATGGAAAAGAATCTAAAAAAGAGCATAAAACTGAATCACTTTGCTGTACACCTGAAACTAACACAATATTGTAAATTAACTATACTTCAATAAAAAAAGACAAACTTTACAAAAGAAAACAAAAAAATACATAATTATTAAATTTACCAGACTGCCCTGGTGGCGCAGTGGTTAAGAATCCACCTGCCACTGGTGGTGGGAATGTAAATTGATACGGCCACTATGGAGAACAGTATGGAGGTTCCTTAAAAACCTAAAAGTAGAACTACCATATGACCCAGCAGTCCCACTACTGGGCATATACCCTGAGAAAACCATAATTCAAAAAGAGTCATGTACCACAATGTTCATTGCAGCTCTATTTACAATAGCCGGGACATGGAAGCAACCTAAGTGTCCAGCGACAGATGAATGGATAAAGAAGATGTGACACATATATACAATGGAATATTACTCAGCAATAAAAAGGAATGAAATTGAGTTATTTGTAGTGAGGTGAATGGACCTAGAGTCTGTCATACAGAGTGAAGTAAGTCAGAAAGAGGAAAACAAATACCATATGCTAACTATATGGAATCTAAAAAAAAGAAAACCAAAAAACGGTTCTGAAGAACCTAGGGGCAGGACAGGAATAAAGACGCAGACATAGAGAATGGACTTGAGGACGTGGGGAGGGGGAAGGGTAAGCTGGGACGAAGTGAGAGAGTGGCATGGACATATATACACTACCAAATGTAAAATAGATAGCTAGTGGGAAGCAGCCACATAGCACAGGGAGATCAGCTCAGTGCTTTGTGACCACCTAGAGGGGTGGGATAGGGAGGTTGGGAGGGAGACGCAAGAGGGAGGGGATATGGGGATGTATGTATCTGTATAGCTGATTCACTTTGTTATAAAGCAAACACTAACACACCACTGTAAAGCAATTATACTCCAATAAAGATGTTAAAAAAAAAAAAAAATCTGGGCTTCCCTGGTGGCGCAGTGGTTGAGAGTCTGCCTGCCGATGCAGGGGACGCTGGTTTGTGCCCTGGTCCGGGAAGATCCCACATGCCACGGAGTGGCTAGGCCTGTGAGCCATGGCCGCTGAGCCTGCGCGTCCGGAGCCTGTGCTCCACGATGGAAGAGGCTACAACAGTGAGAGTCCTGCGTACCGCAAAATAAAAAAAAAAAAAAAGAATCTGCCTGCCAATTCAGGGTACACGGGTTCGAGCCCTGGTCCAGGAAGATCCCACATGCCGTGGAGCAACTAAGTCCATGTGCCACAACTACTGAGCCTGCGTGCCATAACTACAGAAGCCTGTGAGCCTAGAGCCCATGCTCTGCAACAAGAGAAGCCACTGCAATGAGAAGCCCGTGCACTGCAAAGAAGAGTAGCCTCCGCTTGCTGCAACTAAAGTCTGCACGCAGCAATGAAGACCCAATGCAGCCAATAAATAAATAAATACATAAATAAATAAATTTACCAGATGAAATTTTTTTGAACAATATAACAATAGTCAGTTAACACTAACTACTCTGTTTCAACCTACGATCGTAAGCACCTCTGCTTTGAAAGCAATAGCATGAAAAACAGCTGAAAGGATAAACAGTGCCATTCACATTCCCAAGATAATACCTGGTCATATCATATAAGCACCAGAGACACACATATAATTGTCCACCCTAACCTGAAGGACCTTCTAGGAAGAGAGACTTTAAAAATAGAGCCCAGAGCCTGCTGTTTCAAATCAGCCCTTTGCCACTCTACTCTGATTAAGGCTTCTTGCTTGACCAGGGATGAGCAGAAACTGAATTACAGGCTTTAGCCTTCTCTGAAGGCCCCTCTTATGCCAAAAAGCAGCTGATTTATCCTTCAGATCTGTGTACTAAATGAATTCACCCAGGTAAACAGATAGCCTGACCAGAGTGGCATTTCACAGCAACATGTGTTTGTTTGAATAACATGGTCATAAACCTTTCACTCTGGGTCTAAAATTAAATTGTGGCTTTTGGATGTTACCTGGGGTAACTCAGGAGAGAGCACTCAAATGTCAAATTTATGGTTTAGTTTCATCAGTAAGTTCTGCATAATTTTTATAGTCATTTATAAGAAGAACTTAAAACATGTATACGTTTTGTGTACATGTGTGTGGTGGGGGGGTATTGTACATAAAGATCCAAACTCTGTGATTCTGCGTACAGCTAAACAGACAGATTCATGCATGGGTTTGTGCCTTATCAGATGAAAAATATACTTCACTGCCATTCTGAGCCTGAAGTTTTACTTTCCAATGTAACAGCAGGCCAAGACTCTGGGATCTACTCTGCTGTAAAATTACTGATTGTCTCTGTATAATAAAAAATTAAGAGAAAGATAAAGAAAGAAACCTTCAGTTTGTACAGCAATTCTGCCCTAAATGACAATCGGATGTTACTCTTTTTTTTTTTGCTGTACGCGGGCCTCTGACTGTTGTGGCCTCTCCCGTTGTGGAGCACAGGCTCCGGACGCGCAGGCTCAGTGGCCATGGCTCACGGGCCCAGGCGCTCCACGGCATGTGGGGTCTTCCCAAACCGGGGCACGAACCCGTGTCCCCTGTATCGGACTCTCAACCACTGCGCCACCAGGGAAGCCCCGATGTTACTCTTAACATCCTCTCTCAGAAGAGCCAAGGATGGTGTAGGCAGGATGACATATTTATCAAAGGTGGAATAGGATGAATAAGAGAGGAAACTGAGTCTGCAATGCAGTTCTGTACTGTTTTCTTCTCATATTTCGTATTAACAGAGAATAACTGACTGATATTTTTGTCATACTAGAGTTATGTACTATTAGTTGAGATACTCTAATAAACCCCATCCTATTCTGTGTGTTTATCCAACTACTACCCACGAGAACACAAGAAACGGCCATTATTGTTTTAATGGTGTGATGACATTATGGAGATTATTTTTTCATTCCTATTCACTATTATGTTATAATTTTTAAATAAAATTTTATTTTGAGATAATTATAGTTTCACATGTAGTCAGAAGAAACAATGCAGAGGGTTCCCTGTGTATCTTTCACCTAGTTTCCTCAATAATAAAATCTTGAAAAAACTATAGTAAAATGTCACAAACAAGAAATTGACATTGATACAATTCATGAGCCATATTCAGATTTCACCAGTTTTACACGCACTCATTTTTGTGCGTGCATGTGTGTGTGTGTGTATTTGTGTGTGCATTTAGTTCTACACAATTTTACTGCATGTATAGATTCATATGACAACCACTATGGTCAAGATACAAAACAATTCCAGCATAAGGATCTCTCTACTATCCTTTTATAGCCACAGGCATCTCCCTCCCTTTTCCCACTCACTAACCCCTCATAATCACTGATCTGTTCTCTATCTCTATAGTTTTGTCATTCCAAGAATGCTATATAAATGGAATTGAATCATACAGTACCTAACATTTTGAGATTGGCTTTTAAACTCACCATAATTCCCTTGAGATCTCTTCAAGTTGTATTTCATGGTGTAGATGTACTACACTTTTTTAAGTCATTCATTCCATTGAAGGGAAAATGGTTAGGCAAACTGGGTTTTTGTTTTCTTCCAGTTTGGGGCTATTATGAATAAAGCTGCTATGAACATACATGTACAGTCTTTTGGGTGAACATAAGTTTTCATTTTTCTGGGATAAATGCCCAAGAGTGCAATTGCTGGGTTTTATGGTAAGCACATACTTAGTTTTGTAAGAAACCTCCATACTCTTTCCAGATTGGCTAGACCATTTTACATTCCAACCAGCAGTATGTTAGATTGTTCTCATCATAATAGAATGACATTCCACACATCTCTGATAGCCCAGATCAAGTTCTCAGTGACATCTTCCCTCCCTCATCATTTTTATCTATGCTTACCTGTCTCTATCTTACTGCTCATTAACATTTGTAGTCTTCCAATTTTTAAATATTCCTCCTCATTCCAACTACACTGAAAACTGAGTCCTAGGATTGCTGTTTTCCTTTGGCATTTCCTTTGCTGAGCTTGGCACAATAATTAGTAATCAGAAAATAGGTTTTTGAATGTTTAAAATCTTTTATTTTAAATTAATTAAATTTTGGCTGCGTTGGGTCTTTGTTGCTGCATGCGGGCTTTCTCTAGTTGCAGTGAACTACCCTTCGCTGCGGTGCGCAGGCTTCTCATTGTGGTAGCTTCCCTTGTTGTGGAGCACGGGCTCTAGGCGTATGGGCTATAGGCGTACAGGCTTCAGTAGCTGTGGCACGCGGGCTCAGTAGTTGCGGCTCGCAGCCTCTAGAGCGCAGGCTCAGTAGTTGTGGCGCATGGGCTTAATTGCTCCGCGGCATGTGGGATCTTCCCGGACCAGGGCTCAAACCTGTGTCCCCTGAATTGGCTGGTGGATTCTTAACTACTGATCCACCAGGGAAGCCCTTAAATGTTTAAAGCTGAATAGATAAAAAGTAATATGAATCAATGAAATGTGTTGTAGTTTTCAAAAAATGACCAACTTTGTTTTCAGAAGTGAAGTTATCACACTTAGGTAAATTCTAGAACCATTGTTATTAAGCAACTTACTACAGATACAGCAAATATGTGCTTATTCTATTTTGTTCCCAAAATAACCTTGATACTTCCTCTATGAAGACGTTAAACCATTAGAGAAATATCAAAATATTATATCAGATTTTTAATTAGAATGGCTTAAATTACTGGTTTTCATTGCCTTTCTCTGGGTGTTTCTTGCCTAGCCATCCTGGCATTAGTTGACATAAGAGCAATGATATGCTGGTAAATGTTTAACAACAAGCTGTCTAGAAGGAAAAAAAAAATGCCATGATGTATAGCCTTTGACAATTTCCATGATGTAAAGACTCTGACCACGGCCAATTTCAAGCTACCATTTTGACATCACCAAATGCAGATTCAGGAAGAGATGCTTACAATAGGCTCTAGTGAGCCAGTATGAGCTAGCTCCAGCACACCAGTGCTAGAGATATATTACATTTAATTTGGAAAATGTTTTACTATATATCAAATTCAAATGAGTCATCTGCACATGGGAGTTTTTCGGTGACTTAAATCTCCAAAACCTATTTTCTCACCAGTAACCTCTAATGTTTAATGCTTTCCTGGATTTAGCCTACTTTTCCCCCAGCTAACATCTATGCATCCTTTTCGTCGTGCTCAGATGCCTCTTTCTTAGTTTCCACGGACCAGCGGCCTCCATCCTACCACACCCAACTTATCACAGGACCACATATTGTATTTTCTCACCACAGTCCTGACTTTCCCTTCAGAGTACGACATACAACTTATGAATATACGTTTCTTTTTGTTCCTCTTTGTCTGTACTAGACTGGACACCACGTGAAGGCAGGGACTGGGTCTATTTTGCCCCCTCAAGCCCCAGCAGCACGATGAATGAATGGATAAATTCACCTCCTTCTGCACTGGGGTGGCCCTTCCTCTCTCACTTGGCCCATGAGCTTTTCAGTCTGTTAAGATATCACAGGGGAAAAGAAGCTATTGCCTTTCCAGCCATCCTCATCTGTTAGAGGAGGTCACGGAGAGGACGTGACTGTCGGCTGACCCACGAGCTGGACCAGGGCAGTTGGAGGCCGCTCACCCCCACCCCTGTCCTTGGAATGTACCTTCTGCCCACCTTTTCCCACAGCTGGAGCCGTTTTCAAGGATGCAGCTTTGAGAGAGCAAGGTGGCGGTGTTGAGACCATCTGGATGGTAGGTGTGACTGAACCCAGGTAAGGCCTTTGTGTAAACGTTTAAGAATCTGGCCAGGGATGCAGAGATCTCCTCCTCCGTGTACGAGCGCCAGTTTCAGGTTTCACCCGGGGGAGACTTGCAAGGTTCCGAATCATCATCATCCCAAGTCGTACTCACATCAGCAGAACACTGTGCACTATCGCCATTGGCTGGTGCAGAGGCTGTTACGGAGCAAAGCGCCCCTTGCCCAAAGCCACATGGAGGCCAGATACTGTGGAGGCCTTCCGCGAAAAGGAAAAGCTTTATTGCAGGGCGGTCAAGCAAGGAGACAGGAGGCAAGGCTCAACTCTGTCTCCCCATGGCAGAGTGAGGTGGCTATTTAAGAGTCAGGGTTCTGGGGCGAGGAAGAAAAAGGACGAGAGAGGCTGGTTCCAAAGTTTATTGACTTGCTGAACTCTTAACGCGCAGGCGCAAGCAGGCTCCCTTAACGCGCAGGCGCAATCACAGGAGACCTGTGATTCAGGTCTCCGTGAGTCGCGTGTGCGAGTTTTAGGCGAGCGGGTATGAAACAGGTGGAGAAAATTTGGATTGTGATGTCAAAAGGTTACCCATTGGACGAGCAAGCTTATTCTGCACAGACTCTGATCGGCCACATAGGTTCCACCCAGTTTTAGCCAGTTTTGTTGCGTTGTAAGCGGAGAGGTTTTTTTTTTTTTTTTTTTGAGGTACGCGGGCCTCTCGCTGTTGAATGGCCTCTCCCGTTGCGCAGTGCGCAGGCTCAGCGGCCATGGCTCACGGGCCCAGCCGCTCCGTGGCATGTGGGATCCTGCCAGACCGGGGCACAAACCCGCGTTCCCTGCATCGGCAGGCGGACTCGCAGCCACTGCGCCACCAGGGAAGCCCCGGAGAGGTTTTGAACAAGCTGTTGCCTTATTTGCTGTTCTGTAAGACAAGCTCAAGAAATTCTGTTAGTCATCAGTTTCTGTTAACCCTGTGGGGCACGTCTCAAGGTAGGGGCAATTTATTTATTTCATTAACATTTACCAACTTTTTTCTTTTCCTCTGTTTTTTTTTTTTTTATTTGCGGTACGCGGGCCTCTCACTGTTGCGGCTTCTCCCGTTGCGGAGCACAGGCTCCGGACGCGCAGGCTCAGTGGCCATGGCTCTTCAGCTGGTTCATTCGGCCGTGCAAATGTTCTCACCACCCCATGCCCCCTTGCACTCTTTCTCTCTCTCTCTCTCTCTGTGTGTCTCTCTCTGTCTCTCTGTCTCTCCTCTCTCTCCTCTCTCTCCTCTCTCTCTCTCTCCTCTCGTCTTTATTAACAATCATGTATGCTTGTTTTATCATTACAGAGGTAAAGGGGCATTAAATGGTTCTGTTTCTTTCTTCGTTTTTGTATCACTTGCAGAAATTGCAAAGCTAGAAGGATTTTCTTTGCTCTGTTTTCTCTCTTCCCACACTAGCTCTCTGAAAGCATGGTTTTGTTTTTGTTTTCTATTGTGTATTCTATCATCTGAGACCTAGAACAGTGCCTGCTACGCAGTAGGCATTCTGAACACATATGTTGAATGAGTGAATTTATTTATGAATCATTTCGATAAATTAGGAGAGTATGCAGTGCATTCTAGAAAGAAGCCTGAGGACAGATGTTTTATACAAGAATGATATTTAAATATTTTAAAAAGTAAACCAATCTGTGAATAGATAACTATTAGTTAAATTAATTTAGCAACTAAATAAATACCTGAAATGAAATAACTGTAAATTTAACAAAAAAATTCAGTATATTATGGGTTGATCTTTGTCTTGTCCTATAACACCTCTCAGGCTCTGGGTTTTGAAAGTACCAATTTCCTGAATTAACAGCTAGTTGATTTTTGTCTCAAAGATAATATTTTACATGTATGTGACACTTTAGAGATTACAAAGCTGTTTCTTATATTGTCACACTTGATTATTATTCAAACTAAATGGAGAATTTCCCATGCTTTTAAGTCAGACTGTATGCTGTTGGATATAAAAGAAATAAATACTATGTCAGAATATGCTAGTTAACTTGGAAGATCTGTTTCCCTTTCCTTAGAAATAAGAACACTACTTTTACACTGGGCACAGATCAGACACCTAAGAATCTATTTTTCTCAGCTCCCTTACAGCGCACTGTGAATATGTGGCTAAGTTTTTATCAATGAGATTTAAGTGACATTGTGAACAATTACTCCCTTAAATGGAGAAGACATGCTCTTCTTTATCCTTTCCTACATCCAAATACCTGAAATGTATTTGTGATGGCTGGAGCTTTTTCAGTCATTTTAGACCAAGAGGGAAAAGGCCACAACCATGTCCATCTTATCCCCCGTTGTATTTTCAACACTTAGCACAAGACATAGCATATAGTAGCTATAAAATTTAATATTTACCAAATAAATGAATAAACATAATTTCCTTGATTATATTCTTTCCTGCCTTTATTTGCTTCTTGGAGAAGCTTTGGCCAGCTATATTCTAAGGAAGTAGTTATAATACTAGACGTATTAAAGGTCCACGTTTGCACAGTCCTATGCCATGCCATAGATCATTTTAGCCATTTACACAATTAACTAGTTTTTTTTTAAAGCTATAGAATTATTTTGAAGTCCCCATTGTAGTTCTTGGGAGAGTTACTGCATATAAGGCTTTACCATGACATAAGGAGCTTGTGCAAGAGAATTTATATCAGCTAAGAGATCTATAAGGTTAGGACTAGATTCTCACAAATCTCCAACAGTTTCAATAAGATAAGTTGGGGAAAGTATGCAGGTGACCTAAGGAGACATTAAGTACAGTTGGAGCCATAAGGTAAAGGAAGATTAATCTCTGGAGGGAACTGAGGTCTGCATTGGGGTGTGATTCAGGGTGGGCTTCTGTGTCCTGGGCTATTGCATATGCAGTAGCTTTTACCCTTAGAGTTCTTACAGGTGTCATTCAGTCACTGGTAATTCCTGTGATTTTATGACTAACTTTACTTAAAAACTACATTTTGATAGTAGCTGTCTCTGGTTGTCATTACATTATTGCTTTAAGATGTAAACTATATTAAAGCTCTTGGGAACAGATATCAATACATTATATGGTTATTATATTTCCAAATGATCATTTAGAATATCCTAAACTTACAAACTTCCAAAATTCCTTTAAAAATTGCTTGGTTAGTGTAGTATCAAAAAGATCTCAAGGCAATATTTATACAAAGTAATAGCATATCTTTCCTACCTTACTGGTTTGAAAGATAGAGTTCAGCAACGTGCCATAAAATAGCTTAAAACATTATGCATACCCAGTCTTACTGGATCCCAGGTGGACTCATTGCCTCATCTTTATAAAGGATGGATTTTTTTGACATGTGTTTAATGGTGGTATTTTTTGTAGTAGCTAATGCTGAGATTTCAGGAGAGAAATTTGGTGCTGGAAATATATTTACTATACTTCTGGCACATAAACCAAAAGCTATTAGACTTTAATTTTTTTTTCCCTAAACTTTTTATAGCCTTTCATTTTTAATCGCTGCCAATCTGCTGATTTTATTTTAAGTAGATACTTCAAGACTGTGCTTTGTCAAAACAGACAGATGTATCATTAAATTCCCTCCCAAATTACACATTAGGCAATGTCTTTGTGTCTTTGTTCATGTGCTACTGAGGTGTTTGAATTTGTTATAATCTGGAGGAGAAAGAAGGCCAGAGAGGTGATTGACAGAGCAAAGAGCTCTGTAATTTAAAATTGATCGTTCTGATTGCAGATGACTTTGTGAAATGCATATTAGCCAAAGTGAGGGTGGCAACAGCTTTATGTGCTCATGTTGGCAGGTCACTGTGGCACTGTTTTGCTGCAAGAGGCTAGTGGAAGAGTCCACACCAGAAGTCTCTGGAGTTGCTTTCCTGTCTATTAATCATCTATTGATAGAAACGGGTGAGGGATAATTTGGGTAATTCTCAAACGTGCCTTTTCAATTGGGTTATGTAGTAACTTCCTGTTAGTGCTGTAACAAATTACCATAAACAAAGAGGTTTAAAACAACACAAAATTTAGTTTCTTACAGTTCTGAAAGTCAGAGTCTAAAATGGGTCTTACTGGGCTAAAAGTAAGGTGTCAGTAGAGCTGCATTCCCTATGGAGGCTTTAGGGGAGAATTTGTTTCCTTGCCTTTCCTGGTTTCTAAAGGCTGTCTGCCTTCCTTGGCTTGTGGCCCTTTCTCCATCTTCAAAGCCAGCAGTGTAGCATCTTCAAACTTTCTCTTACTCTGACCTTCCTGCCTTGTGATCACATTGAACCCACAAGAAAACACAGAATAATCTCCCCATCACAAGGTCCTTAAGTTCATCACATCTGTAAAGTCCTTTTTGCTATGTAAGGAGACATTTTCACAAGTCCCAGGGATTAGAACATAGACATCTTTACAGAGGCCATTATTCTGCCTTCCACAGATTATTTAAATCTAGTAATGCATATTAAGGGACTTCTGTATGTAAGCCCCTTTTCTAAAGCTGAGAGCCCATGATAGATTTCCATAGTTGTTCCTGGACCACTCTGTCTGGAAAGCCATCTTTTTACCAAATGAGTCTAGTTAATGGTTTTAGTAAAGGAAAAGAAGTAGAGATTATCTTGAGAAGAGGGGCCTACCTTCCAATAAGGGGAGCATCTAAGTAAATTGAAGCTCCATGAGAACGACATGCATATCGTTGCCCATTGCCCCCACCCCATGATACACAGGACAGCGATACCACATCCTTGTTTTCAGTGACCTTTTTTTTTTTCTCATCCCATGAAGAAAATTTGAATCCGTAATCTCAGAATTGGGTGAGAAAATGTTCCGTGAAAGGATATCTGGTATACCATGGTTATCATGTTTATGGTTCACCTGCGTCAAAGATTGAGGTTAAAAAGACAATTTGGTGATCTTCAGATAAAGCATCTCTAGATGGGAAAATATGAAAACTAGCACTGGAAGCCCTCATAATGGGGATGATGGAAAAATTCCATCAACTCTGGCAGCTGCTGTGTTCTGAGAATGTTGTGGTTTACCGAGTTGTGTGAAATGACTGTGCCTCTCAGAGTAAACAAAGCTACTGAGGAGAATCTAGCTGGTTCGAATGACAGGAGAATGACAGAAGAAATGCAAGCCCTGCATTTTATGTGCAGCCTGTCATTGGAGAAGCCTTTGCATCGTTATTAGCAAGCTGTACTAAATCCTGAAAACGTGCTGTTTCTAAAACTGTCCCCACTTTTGGGACTAAATGTTCTTTCTGTTCCTTTTACTGCCTCCAGCTACATTTAAACGTCCCTTTAGTACCTGAAGTTTGTCATGTGTTGGCCACTTCGGTTTTTGCTGAGCTGAGCAATACTCTATTGGGTTTTGGAGGCTCCTCAATCATTTGCTTACTGGAGCGCCCTTGTGGCCACTGAATGAGGTTTTCTCTTTACCCACCAGGAAAAGATAGACATTTTTACATTTCTTTCCAGTTTCTTGGGACCTTAAACCCAAAGATGGATCTGTGCAGGCCTCCCTGTGCGTTGCCATCACCAGAGTCATCTTAACTTTCTCTCTGGGGACAGATTCAGATACCTGATGCCAACATGGGGGGCAGACAGGAGTCGATGTTCTACTTTTAAGGTAGTTTTGTCTCTGCTTTTTCTTTTCTCATGTCAACTTAAGAAAAGGAATTGATGTTTATTTTCAGAGCCTCCTTTTTCTCCATGTAAAGTCTTGATCATTAATGTTCAAAACTTTAAAAATTTATTCTTCTACTCTTCCAACCTTCATTTGTTGACGGTCTACTACATACAAAGTACTGTGCTTAGAATTCATGAGGATTCTATATCTGAGTCCAAAGGATAAGCAGAGAACGGAGAGAATACAGGCTCTCTCTGAGATTCTAGACCTGGGTTTGTTATGATGTCACCAACACGTTGTGACCTTGAGTAAATCCTTTCCTCTTAGGAATTCTGTCTCCTCCTCTGTGAAAGGGGTTGGTGCCGGTTGATCTCCAAGTCCGCGCAGCTGTGTGTTCAGATGAGTGTAAGGCCAGGAGTGCAGCTCTCCTTACCTGCCCTGTTTCCACTAGTGAAGGGGAAATCTTAGGGAAAGGCAGGATGGCAAGATTCCTTCCAAAAGATGACACTTTAAGGGGAACACTCCCTTTCCCATTCCAGGACAAAAACTTTCCCCCTCTTAGTTTATATAATGCCAGGAATCATAGACAAAATCTGTTTAAAGTAAACCCAAGGCAAACAAACAAATAAAATGCTTAGTTATTGCAAAAAGAGGATGGTAGCAATTTTTAGAAAATTAACCAACTTGTTTTTAAATTAAAAAGGTAGCCCATACTAAAAAATTTAGAAAATAATAAAAAGCACAGAGGGGAGGGATAAAATTTAGCAATAATCCCACTGTTCAGAGATATTCATTGTTAGCGTTTAAGTGTGCTTCCTTAGAGCCTTACAGTTCTCTGTAGTCCTGACATAGACTGGATGTTTGTGTCCCCCCAAGATTATATGTTGAAGCCTAACCCCAATGTGATGGTATTAGGAGGTAAGGCCTTTGGGAGGTGATTAGGTCATGAGGGCAGAGTTCTCATGAATGAGATTAGTATCCTTACAAAAGAAAACCCACAGAACTTCTCCGACCCACTGTGTGAGGACACAGTAAGAGGATAGCCATTTATGAACTGGGAAGCTGGCCCTCACTAAGCGCCAAGTCTGCCAGTGCCTTCATCTTGAACTTCCCAGTCTCCAGAATTGTGAGAAGTAAATTCCTATTGTTTTTAAGCCACCCAGTCTATGATTATCTGTTATAGCGACTCAAATGGACGAAGACAAGTCCCAATTAAAATTAAGAATGTGTTCCCTATAATACATCTTTTTTTTTTACATAACACTATATTTTCAGTAGCTATAAAATGATATACATCTACTGTTATAGTTTTGGAAATTACTTAATAATTATTATTTAATAATTATTAAATTACTTAATAATATAAGGAAGAAAAAATGAACACCTTAAACTTCATCTTAATTCTTAGATAGTGGTGATTTTTTGTCTCTCTCACTTTCTGCTTCATGCTTTATTTTTCTCAAAGATCTCATTTGAGTCTCGGTACTATTCTCAGACAGCATTGTTTCTTCAGAGAGCCATGGCATTTTTCTTTTTAAGCACAGGTAGAACAGCATGTGATTCCTGCCCTGTGGACACTTCCCGTGGCTGGCACAGTGATTAACCTGGCGTCAATTACACTAAGTGCTATTTAAGGAGGGAGGACATGCAACCTGGAAGTTAAACCATTAGCACTAAATTAAGGCCATTGTGAAACAGTCAAGACACCTTTTAGACACAGATACGCTTTGTTCTCTTTCTGCTGGACACAGATTTGGTGATTTCATCCAAGTTAAGCTGAGTTGGTCAGGTGGATATTTGAAGAAACATGGTTACTAGGACCACCTTTCCTTGCAGGAGAAGTGTCTTCTGCTTTGCACTAAGGCGGTGGGTGCCGTGCTGTTCAGGGTTCACAGAGAATTCACTCCCTCCCTGCAAAAACACACTTATGGTGCATATTATTTGTACTCTGTATTAAGCTTTGTGTGTGTGTATGTGTGTATGTATCTGTGTATGAATGTGCCCACAAACACAGGTGACAGTTCATAGACACCTAGGCATTTTTAGGTGCAGAAACAAGTTATAAGTAGTATAGAAGGAATTTATAAAGGGATTTGAAGTCAGAATGCTTTTTTTTGGTAGTTTATATGTGCATTAATCTGGCTAATTGTGATTATTTTCTTATATGGAAGGTTTTAATATGTCACACAATTTACAGTAGCCATTTATTATTATTTTTTGAGGGCCTACCATGTGTCAGGCATCTACTAAGCATTGGAGCTGTAGGAGTGAACAAATAGACAAATTCTCTGCTCTCTCAGAATTTATGGTCCAGTGAATGGAGGCAAAGAAAAAAGCAAACAAATAAATTAAATAGATGTTAATAGCTGCTTGGAAGAGACAAAAAAGCAAGGAGAGACAATAAAGCAGGGGCATAGGGAGTATGTATGAATGTTGCTGGGTGTTGGTGCAGAAGGGTTAGAGGGTGGCTATTTTAAATAGTGTCAGGGGACTTCCCTGGTGGCGCAGTGGTTAAGAATCCACCTGCCAATGCAGGGGACAAAGGTTTGAGCCCTGGTCCAGGAAGATCCTACATGCAGCGGAGCAACTAAGCTGGTGTGCCACAACTACTGAGCCTGCTCTTTAGAGCCCGCTAGCCACAACTACTGAAGCCCGCATGCCTAGAGCCTGTGCTCCACAATGAGAAGCCACTGCAATGAGAAGCCCACACACCACAGCGAAGAGTAGCTCCCACTCGCCGCAACTAGAGAAAGCCTGCGTGCAGTAATGAAGACCCAATGCAGCCAAAAATAAATAAATAAAATAAGTAGTGTCAGGGAAGGCCTGACCATATATGGGACGAATCATGCAGATCATAACTGTGAGTGATAAGGAGGCATGTGAGTGGAGACCTGCAGCACATGAGAAAGGGAGTCATGCAGCCATCTGGAGGAGAGTGATGTAGGCAGAAGGATCATCATGTGCAAAGATCCTGAGGCAGATACACGCTTGACGTATTTGAGGAAGAGCAAAGAGGCCTGTATGGCTAGAATAGGGGAAGTGAGGAAAATAATGGTAAGAGGTGAGATCAGAGAGGAATCACGGTTCTCAATTTTCGTAAGCATTTCTCTTAGATGCTGTGTGCATATCATTTCACTCATACTTTGACCCAGTGTGCTTTGATTCCTGGGGGAAATCATACAAGGGAACGTCCAGCCAAATGGACTGGTGGTCGTTTGCTCTCCTATTTTGGTAATCTGAGAGGGTGTATTAGTGTATTCATTTTCCATTGCTGCAAAACAAATTACCACAAATTTGGTGGCTTAAAACAATGCCATTTATCACCTATAATTTCTGTGGGTCACAAGTCCGGGCATAGATTAACTGGATCCTCTGCTCATGGTCTCACAAGCCAAATTCAAGGTGTTGACTGGTCTAGGTTCTTATTTGGAGGCTCTGGGGAGGAATCCGATCACGAGCTCATTCAGGTGGCTGGCCACATTTTGTTCCTTGCAGTTGGAGGACTGAGGTCTTTATTTCCTTGCTGACTATCACTCACTCTCAGTTTCTAGAGTCCGCTGCAGTTCCCTGCCACATGGCACCCTCTGTCTTCAAAGCCAGCAATGGAGAATCTTCCTCACATCAGATCCCTCTCATAGTTCTAATCTGTCACGTCAAGAAGGGCCCAGTCTCTTTTAAGGGTTCACCTGATTAAATCAGGCCGGTCAAGGGTAATCTCCCTATCTTAGAGCCAACTGATGAGGGAATTAATTACATCTGCAAAATCCTTTCATAGCAGCACCTAGATTAGCATTTGATTGAATTACTGGGAGAAGTTGTACGGGTGTACATACACCAAGGGGCAGGAATACTTTCTACCATCTTAGATTTCTGCCTACCATAGTGGGGGAACCTACAACTAGAATAGACTGTATGTAGGAGGGGAATGTTTGTGGCTAAATGTCCTTAGGCACACTCAGACCCAAGTCATCCACATTTATGTTGGAAATGGGTGAAGTGGGTGAGGTTGAGGAGGAGGGGCATTTTACAGGTGCTGACTTGGAATCACCACTGCTGAAGGTGTGAGGAGTGGGGACAGGAAGCTGGCATTTGTTGAGTATGATTGTGTGCCCCCTGCTGGAGGGTGTGAACACTGGCATAAATAGGGAAGGGCAAGAGGCGGTAAGGGGTAGGGGCTGCATAGGGAGACTGAAGATTAGGGATCAGAAACACAGAATTATGAGTAGCCTCGACAGTGAGTTTTATCTGCAGGGGCTATCTGGTTCGAGCATATGAGGAAAGTGAAGTTCAAAGAATAACATTTGAGGAGAGGTGTGGCCAGGATGCCAAGCCAAGCCTCCTATAGGTCTGCTAATGCTGGTCAAAGTGTGGTCCATGAATTGACAATGTCAGCATCATCTGGGAGCTTCTTAGACATGAAGAATCTTAGGTCCCACCTCAGACTTTCTGAATCAGAATCTGCGTTTTATCAAGATCCCCAGGCGACTCTGTGTGCGTTAAATTTTGAGAAGCGCTGCTCCACCCTGTTGGCCCAAGGAGGAGACCTTTTGTCTAGACTTCTCAGTAATCTGGCAAATGTTCTGCAGCCAAGGCAACCCCCGAGTCTCCAATAAACCAGGACAGTTGGTCCTCCAGCCTTCTGTCATCAAAGGCACAGTTAGTTATAACTATAAACACCTGCTAGATGTCACTGCTCTGGCCCTGTGCCACCCTCTCCGGTCCTCCCGCTGTCACCCAGGGATTATGTCACTCCTAGAAAGTAATTTGAGATCCTTTGGGCTGATAGAACTTCTTACAAATATCCAGCCAGAATAATGACCATGGCTGTCATAGACTCACTGAGTGCCTGTCGGGGATGAGAACTCGTGAGGCAGGACTCAGTCTGCCCAAGTCGATCTAGCAGAAAGGTTCTCCCTGGGAAGCCAAACGCTCTGAGGGTGGCCCCGTGGGAGCCGGCTGGACTGGCTGGAGCCATCAATCTTGTGAGCTGCTTCTCTAGCTCTTTAGAAATAATGAGTCTGTCCGGTGGAATGTGACTAAATGGCTTGAAGTTATCAAGCTGAGTGCCAGCTGAGGGCCTGTCCCTGCTCAACAAACCTGCCAGCAGCCTCCACTCAAAACCCCTCAAACAAGATGAATGGCCAGGCTACTTTGGAACTTCACCGAAGCTCCTCCCTCTTCCAGGATGACATGTCAGGCGTCTGCTATGCTGAGATAATGACAGAAACAGTTGTGGATTAATGGGGGTAGACTGTGGGCCAACTACAGTACTGAGTATTTGACTGTGTCTTCCCTTGGAAGCCTCACAACAGTTCTAGGCAATAGTTTATTTCACAGATGGGGAAACCGGAGTTCAAAAAGGAAAATAACTCAGAGAGCAAGTAGCAGGCCCAGCATTCTCACCTGGCTCTTTCTGACCCCCAGTACATGTTCTTAACATCGCTCTAATCTGAATTTGCCTTCGCGATCCTTTACCCACTGCAGAAACAGTCCACACAGGGGCACTTGCTCCGGCAGAGGGGCATTTGTAAGCATCGCATCAGAGCACAGCCCAGCCCACCAAACCTTAAAAGTTGCTCTCTCCTAGAGGAGGCAATGAATAGGAAATTTATTTCAAAATTGGAAAGATCTATAGTCACCTGTGTTCCTAGTACCCGGTCCACAGCTATGTGCGGGCATGCTGCGTTTGGTAAATACAAGAACGACAACATCCAGCATTTTGTAATATGTTATAGTTTACTCCCACATACCATCTTCATTTGTCTTCACAATTATCTGTTGTATACATAGAAGAGATATTATTTCTACTGTTAAGGAAACTCAGGCTGAAAAGTGAAACTGGACTTGCCCGAAGTCATACAGCTAAGATACGGGTGAAAAACTCAACCCTGTGTGTCCTGACTCCACGTTCTGTGCTCATTCCATGAGACCACAACTGTGGTGACAAATACAACTACACTTGGCAGTGTGTCCTGATCACAGCTCACTGTCTTGGAGGAAAGTACTACTGGGCGATAGAACCCGTGATAGTTGGCATAATACATGACAGACTCAAGTGGTCTTTGAACCTATGAGTTCTATCTGGATGACAGCATTTAGAGCTTATAAGGTGTGTTCACAGAAATTATCTAGTCATATGCACCCATCTTGTGAGGGACACAGGGCAACACTGAAGCCACTCACCACAGGTGGCTATCAATCACTTGAAATGTGGCAGCCCAGATTGAGATGTAAATGTAAAATACACACTGAGTTTCAAGGACAAAGTAGGAAAGAAAATGTAGAACATCTCTTTGATAAGTTGTTATATTGACTACATGTTGGCATAATTATATTTTGTCTATGTTGGGTTAAATAAAATATAGTGTTAAAATTATTTCCACCTGTTTCTTTTTACTTTTTAATGTGGCTACTAGAAAATGTAAAATCACCTATGCAGCTTGCCTTTACATCTCTTGGACTTGCCTAAAGTCCATAGTAAGTTGATATCACAGTGAAGAGTAAAAGAAGTCCCACAGCCCTCTTTCCAGTTAGAACCCTTAAGAGAGCAGTACCTTTAGTCAGTGATTAACTCTGCACGGCTGAAAATGTGGGACCCTGTGGAGCAGCGCCTCTCAAATTTCATTTGCAGACAGAACACGCGCAGTTCTTGTTAAAATGCACATTCTGGTTCAGTAGGTCTGAGGGTGGGACCTGAGGTTCTTTATTCATAATGAGCTCGCAGGTGATGCTGATGCTGTGGTCCATGCTCCTGCTTTGAAAAGCAAGAACCTCTAGAAGATGAGCAGAAACCACACTTCTGCACAGGGGCCTTTCATTGCTTCTCAAGTCATGCCATGAACACAATAACTGAGGCCAAGACTACCCTGGTGCTGAACACACCCATTCAACCTGTGTCAGGCACTGAAGTAGCTGAGGGCAACAAGCTTGTGTATGGATTTCAAATATGTGATGCCCAGAGCCACGGGAGGAGTGAAAGGGGTGTGGTGTGCATTGTGCGGGCGTGTGTAGTTGGGGGGTGGACAGGAGGAGCTTGACCAGGTGAGCTGTTAGAGCCAGGAGTGCCTTTTCAAAATTTGGGTTGTTTGTGTGTTAACAGCCCTTTGAATTCTGCTGTACAATTTTCATGTCTACATAGAGCTAGAAGTTTGTTGTTTTTTTTTAAATGACTATGTGATATTTTCCTAAATGAGGCTTTAGGTGAGAAGCTTATTGGGGAAAAGTTTTGGTTGAACCAGACAGCAAATAGAAGCTGTAATAACCTCTCTCATCCTTTTAGTTAAAAATGTTTCTAAAGTCAGGCTGGAATTCCTCTTGTGTTAGTCCTAGTTAAGTTCAGTTAATGAAACTCAGATATTTTCTCTCCTTTGTTTCCCAGTGTTTTGTTGGGAATTTTTCTTACTCACAGCCCCTGAGTATTACCTGAGACAGTCTAATTCTCCTTTCCCTTTCCTTTTTTTTTCCCCTTTCCTGTCCCGTCCCCTCCTCTCCCCTTCTTATCATTTCCTTGCCATCTCCTTTGGCTTTCAGCTGCTTGTCTCAGGGGCTTGTTTTTGTGCTGGAGGCTTGGGCTTGGACGAGGCTGTCTTAGCGCAGTATCTGTGTGCAGCCCTTAAGACCTGAAGTGCGCTCCTTGGAGCAGAGTACCTCTGTCTTGATGTCTTCCTCAGCGTGGTGGATCTGGAGTGCAGCTGTGGGAGCTCTCATGTTCTCGTTGTGCTGGAGCCCCCTCCATGAGACATTCTCCAGTATCAATCAAGTGGGCATTCTTTCCGGGGAAACCGGTTCAGCCAAATTACGTACAACTTTCTCTCTTAGCATTGTTATTGTTATTTTTTAGCCTCTTGCCTCTCCTTAAATCCAACATTATCGTGTAGCCATCTGGGGAACTAAACCTTTATTTTGCAGTTTGCAGAAAATTCTGCAAGAGTAAGAGCTTGGTGTACAGCTCATAATCACTTTATAACCCAGGTTGTTAGGATGGCAAAAACTGGTGTTTGCAAACCAAAGCCAAGAAGCCAGTCGATTATATCTGAGGAGTAGTTGGCCAGTGGAAAGTATAGTGCAGGTGGCTTTCGAGAATAGAATGCTGTGCCTATGTTTTCTCATGCTTTATGTTTTAATATACTTTATTTTTTAGAGCAGTTTTAGGTCCACAACAATATTGAACAGAAGTTTCTGAGATTTCCATTTACCGCCCTGTATTTACACATACAGAGCCTTCCGCATCATCAACATCCCCCACCAGAGTAGCACATTTTTGCAATTGATGAACCTACGTTGATACATATTTTACTATCCAAAGTCTGGAATTTATCTTAGGTTTCACTCTTGGTGCTGTGTATTCTATGGGTTTGAAAAAATATACACAGATGTGTATCCACCATTATAGTATCGTACAGAATATTTTCACTGCCCTAAAAATCTTCTCTGCTCTGCCTATTCACCCCTCCTTCCCCACAACCCCTGGCAATCCATTGATCTTTTGACCATCTCTGTAGTTTTGCTATTTCCAGATCTCATATAGTTGGAATCATACAGATTATTATTTTCAGATTAGCTTCTTTCACTTAGTAATAGGCATTTAAGGTTCCTTCGTGTCTTTTTCTGCCTTGATTAGCATTTCTTTTTAATGCCAAATAATATTTCATTGGCTGGATATGTCATAGTTTATCCTTTGACCTACTGTACAGCATCTTGGTGGTTTCCAAGTTTTGGCAATTATGAATAAGGCTGCTATAAACATCTATGTGCAGATTTTGGTGTGGACGTAAGTTTTCAACTCCTTTGGGTAAGTACTAAAGAGTGTGATCGCTGGATCGTGTATGTTTGGCTTTGTAAGAAATGACCAAACTGTCTTCCAAAGTGGCTGTACCGTTTTGCATTCCCATCAGCAGTGAAGGAGAGTTCCTGTCGCTCCACATTCTTGCCAGAATTTGGTCATTGTCAGGATTCTGGATTTCGTCCATTCGAATAGGTGTAGTAGTATCTTCTTACTGTTTTAATTTGAATTTCCCTGATGGCATATGATGTGAAGTTTTCTTTGTTTTCTCCTTAGTATGAAAGCAATACATGCTCGAAACTATCCAGCAGTTTCCCATCTCATTCTATGCTTTTATTACTCAGATGAGGATGTGGCTTGCCGGGGCTTAGTCTGGGTCAAGGACCCAGAGATGTCAATATTTGCGAACATTCTTTAATCAGAAGCATGTAGATTGTGTATCAGTCAGGGTTTGGTCAGTAAAACAGAAGCTACCCCAGGTATCTGAAGGAGGAAAAGGTTGAATAAATGGTACTGGAGTCAGCATAATTGGAAGGCCTTAGGTTGGAAGGCTGGGGGTGGGGGGAGGGTAAAGGGAAGCAAGATTTCTGTCTAGGAACCAGGAAGAACAGGCTTACAAGAAGCCATCACTGTGGCTTTAGCTGACCTCCACATGGAAAAGTGGATGGCTCTCGGGAGGATGCCTGACAGCCTCACGTAAAATCCTTGTCATGTCTGTCATCTGCTGATACATACCCACATCCTGGTCTGCAGCTGCCACTTAGAGCATAACTGGCTCTTCTTCTCTTCTGCCTCAAAGTCTCAAGCAAATGCTTCTCACTGGCTGAATCTAACTGGGTCTACTGGCAAGGGAGCCTGGGAACCGTGGGTTTTGAGCTTCTCATCCCCACATTACAGAGGAGAGCTTAGAAAGGTTGGAAGGGTGTGCTTTTCAACAACAATTTCCAGTGCGGACTGTGCATTCGTTGATTAGGGAATTCCTGCCAATCAGAAGCCGCCTGACATACTGCAACAGCAAATTTTAAAACCTGAATCTAGGGTAGCTAGTGGGTATCCTGGCTCATGTCACTAGAACCACCCTACAGGCTTCTTCTTTGTCCCACATAGCATTTCCAAATGTGCCTCTGGAATGAGTGTCTGGGAGCGGGCCAGACACTGGACTCCCTTCTCCTCAGAGTGCAGTGCATTTGTTTTTCCTTCACTGGAAAACCCAAGAAACTCTTCCCTCCAACCTCTTGCACTATCCCTTTCTCTCAGGTGTACCCCCCCCACACACACACACCTGACAGGTGCTCTGGGAATAACCTTGGCTTCACTTGCTTGCAGGTGTGCCTGCAGCCAATGGGCCAGTGGCCCCAAGCATCCAGGTCTCAATGTTTCCCTGACCATCCAGACAGGCTGAGATGGGAGGGAAGCAAGGAGTGCTGAGCCAGAGGGAAGCCTTGATAATACTCCACGGAGGTCAGAGCAGGCAGAGTAAGTATTGTCCTGACTTCTGCATTAGAGCAGAAATGAGGCAGAACAGCTTGCTGGTGATGGCATGGTTGCTGTGGTGCTTGTGACCTCTCCTGGTGAGTCAGCAGCAGCCCTGCCAGGAATAGATCTTTGGACAATGGCTCCTATTCCATTTTGCTCAGACAGCTTGGAGACTTTGGTCTCAGCTAGTTTGGGACACATCCTGCAAACCAGTGTTCAAAAACGGAACCAGCATCATCTATGAATTGCTCTCAGGCCTGTTTCATTGTCCTATTATGTAATGTTGAAAGGCCTTCAGACAGATACAGTCATATAGTTGGCTGGAGATTGTGAAGGCAGGCCAGTGAAAGGAAATCTCATGTCCTCCTGGGTCATAAGAACATGAAGATGGTGGCACTCTTGTTAGCCTAGAGTAGTCCAGTAACAGCTCAGAGCATCAGTGCATCATACTTCTCCTCCAAGAGACAACGTGCTTCCCTTCTCTCCTAGTGACCCCATTAACTTGCACTTCCCCATTTGACATCATGATTGGTCACTGAGAAGTACCCTAAGATACCCAAAGCCATGGTCTTGAATTTTATGTAGGGTGTCGAATTCTTTCTCTCACCACAAAAACTGTAGAGCTCTTTGGATGCATCTCTTCGTTAGATGTTTGACTCTTCAGAATCCTATTCACTGTAAGGAAAACAAATTTCACAGGCAAGTATGTAATACTCTTTCACACCCCCATCATTGCTAGCAACACAATCTAAGGACTTCACTGAAAAAATGCTCCTTCCATCTGTGGCCTGTTGATTCAGGAACTGACTGCAGTTCCTTTATTATGTCCCCTTGGAGATTGCAGAATCATTTATTTTATGCTCTGTGCTGTACACCGTTCCTCTCTTGATGTCTGGGGACCCTTCCCTCCACATCGAGGCTGTCCTGCTCCACAAACACCAGCCTCCCTATCCCCTCCACCCGCACCCCACAGACTCCTTCCCTGTGCTTCCAAATAACGCACAAGCCACTTTGATCGGGATGTGATCTTTGAATATCCTACTAATAGTTATCCTCTATATTTTAACCTCAAGGCTTCTCAAGTAAGTGATCTCTACTTATGAGTGCATTTCCTAACTCTTCCCACTGTTCTTTATTCCTTGAAATCTAGTTTTTGCACTTGCAATTTGCCTAAAACATCATCATTTATTTATTTATTTTTTGAGAGACACACATTTTCACTGTCTATCACAGGATATTCCTCTAGAGCCATTTCAGACCATATACTCTTAAATAATAATTCTGCATTTCTAAAGAATTCTGTACCAACAGCACTGATTCAGAAGCACAGACACATTTTATTCAAGATAGCTGATGAAAAAGGCTCTATCGTCAGGTAATCCAGCCTGCAACAACAATATGTGTTCAGCTAGCAATATGTTCAGAGTCCACCCCAATGGTATGTTTGAATTCCAACTCCCTGCCCCTCTCAAAAGCCTAGTCTTCATACACTGCCAGCCTGTATTCTCCTTACAGTCTAATGGGACTGTGTTTCATTGTCAAACAAATACTACAAACTACATCATCATTTATTCTTAAACATCTCTATGGGCTACCCTGTTTCCAAACTCAGTACTTTTTCTCTATATCATCTCTGACATATTTGCTCAAGTCAGCTATCCTGATGCTTAGCTGTAGCTGCGTAACAAACCAGCCCCAAACTCGATGTAAAACAACCATCAGACATTATTGCTCACACATTTTGCAGGCTGTTAGGGATTTGGCTGATAGAGGGTGGATTTGGCTGGTGGCTCTTGCTTCAGGCTGTGGCTGCTAGGGTAGCTCTGCTGTACACTATGGTCAGCCAAGGAGGCTCTTCACCACATTTCTCCCATCCTCTTCCCATGATCAGTGAGCAAGCTGGGGCATGCTCTTCTCACGGTAATGGCAGAGACACAAGAAGCTGAGTGGAAACATGGAAGACTTCTTAGAGCCTAGGCTTGGAGCTGCCACCCTGTCACGTGTTCCCACATGCTGTTGGTCAGAACAGGTCATATGGGTAAACTCAAAGTCTGGGGCAGAAAGGTGCATTCATCTCTGATGAGCCCGTGGCAAAGGTTGGATGCAGGGAATTGAAGCCAACCATTCAGGGTATCATACCTGAGACCATCTCTTACTCTGGCTTTTGTGACTCTACACTCTTCTGAGACTCTTACAGTGTTTCCAGTGACCTTTCACTGGATCCTCTAATTACGTAACTGGATTTTCAGGAGTCCTCTTGTTTCTTGTACTATGCTCTTCTCTTCATTAATAATACCTTTAAATTCAATTATTACCTCAATGGTGAAGTACCCTTCAGATATGTATTTCAAGCCCAATTTTCTCACTAGTTTTAGTTTGTTTCCTCTACTGAGATTTTAGTTTGTGTAATTCACTGTCATCTTAGGTTCAACAATTCTAAAAAGAATTTATCGTCTTTCACCTAAAAGCATCTTTTCCCGTTACTGTCTTTTTTTTCAAGTATTTATTTAGTTATTTGTGCCAGGTCTTAGTTGCGGCACGTGGGCTCCTTAGTTGCAGCTCGTGGATTCCTTAGTTGCAGCTCACAGGCTCCTTTGTTGTAGCATGCCAACTCTTAGTTGTGGCATGCATGTGGGATCTAGTTCCCCGACCAGGGATCGAACCCAGGCCCCCTGTATTGGGAGCATGGGGTCTTAACCACTGCACCACCAGGGAAGTCTCCCCCTTACTTTCTTTTGACCCTTGTCAGTGGGACCACCATTACACTTTGGAGTTGTCATTTTTTCTTCTATATTCTTCACACTCCATATCATGCACCACACTAGGTCTTAACAAATTTTCTTAAGAAATGGTTCTCCTATCTTCCTACGATGGCTTCTGTTTTCCTTACCCTCTCCCCACAACGAGTCAAGTTCTATACCCATCTTGTAAGGGTCAACACATGGTCAAGCTTTCTGTGAAGCCACCTTCTCTGACATCTCTAGATTTCTTTGGTTTTCTTCGCTTTTGAACTTCAAAACAATTTCTAATCTGTGCTACAAAAGTTATCAACATTGTCAATTATCAGTTCAGCGATAGCTGCCATACTTCGATTTCTTCAGTTTATATATATCTACTCTCCCCAAATAGACTGCAACCCAAGGAGGCAATGTGTTGCATTGAGGGAGTACAGGATTTAGAGTCAGGCAAACCTGGTTCGAGTCGTATTTGGCTTCTTATTACCTATAAGCCTTGAGAAAATTACCTCTCTCATCTACAAAAAATGGTTTATTTACACTAAAGAATCTTGGGAAGGAATGTAAGAGATCATGTATGGAAAGCAGCACACAATAGGCTCTCAATAATGTTTTGGTTTCCTTCCCACTTTCCTTTTATTTTTTTCCCATGGCTTCTTGTTGCTGTTTAATATTACTGTGTTCTCTTTACATGTTTTCATTCACTCTCCTTAATTCTAAAGCAGATACCTCAAGTTAAGAAATCTGTGTCCTTTGTATCTAATAGTTATTTGCATTTGTGGAAGGTGTAAATCATGTGGTCTGAGAATCTTCATCTACAAGATAAAAAAGGCTTTTCCTCCAAAGTGTCTAGGAAAGAGAGTCTGCTTTTATTAGGAGAGCTCACTGAACTGTGAATTAATTGAAGTTTCCATTGAATGCTTCCTCTTTTGGATAACTTTTTTCTACCCTGTTTAGGAATCCAGTCACTTTTCTCCAAAAAAAACCCATTTTCTCAGAGAGTATCTAATATTGGTCATTTCTTGTTCAGTGTGAATTTTAGCCTGGGTATTTCTTCTTCTGGGCCTCTCCTTAATGATCGATTGATTGATTTTTCTGTGATCAGCGGCTTTTGTCTCCTTGCAGAGATTGCGTCCCTCTGGGCCACACCATCCATGGGTATGTCCAAAAGATGCCCACTACCCTTGTTTTCTTACGCACTGAGATGGAGTAGTGCTACTCACTTACTAGCAGCAATTTAAGAAAATGCCCTTTTCCACATGACTTGGATGAAAGCTTCTTGTTGGTTTGTAGCTTTGTAGCTGACACAAAAGTGGGAAAAATAGAAAGAATTCAAAGTGTTATTAATAGGATAGAACACGGGCATCTTACTCATAAGATAAAATCCAAGAGACAAAGACCTATATTTAGTACCGAATAAACTTGACCTTATAATGTTACAACAAAACAAAAACGAAGAGACAAAAACCCCTAACACAATGTGATTCTGTCTTGGTAAAGATACAGAGTTACTCTTTGTTAATGGAAATCTTAGTCCCATTTTACTAGCCACATCTGGAGCACTGAGTTAATTCTGCATGACACACTCCAGAAAGATCGCTGACAAACTGGGAGCAGTTAGAGGAGGTCATCCAGGGAATGGAGGGTCTGGAAACCCTTCATGACAGGAGGCACAGTGCAGAGCATGGCTCTAGCTGCCTCTGAGTATCGGGAGGTCTGCCTCTCTGGATAGAGTAGCCTTGCTTTATTCTGTCCCAGAAGACAGAACCAGTGCTGTCAAATAGTGGAAGGTCTGCCTTGTAAGGGGCTGAGTTTCCTGAAGTTTCAAGCTAGAGCTCAATGGCCACTTGAAAATGACAGTGACCACTTACATTTACTGATTACCAGGCATTAGTATAAATAGACACTGTTGATACATACATATATTATATATATATACATTATAATACAAGCTTTCTTTATAAAATTGAAAAGATAGAGGGTATAATGAAAAGCATGTGTCCCTTCCATTCCTAATGCCAAGCTGTTCTCCCCAGAAGGAACCAATGATACCAGTTTCTAATGAATCTTCCAGAGATGTTCTATGTGTACATACATATGAGTGCACACAATAATTGCATTTTTTACGGTGAACCGGTTATACAAACTGTTTTGTACTTCATTTTTTCACTCTAGATACAGATATATTAATTCTCACAACAACCCTAAAAGTCAGGTCCTATAATTATTCCCATTTTAGAGAAGAGGAGATGAGGCTCAGAGAGTTTGTTGCCCAAGGTCACACAGATAATTAGGGGCAGAGCTGGGATTTGAATCCAGGTATTCCAGTACCGTTCTGTCTCTAAAAGGTGGTCTGGTTGGGATTCCCACGTGGAGTGTGCACTTAGCCTGCATGTGCTCTAAGTTCCCTTTCATCTCTAAATCTTTTCCATAGAGCTAGTTCTTGGTCTATAAGTAACAGTTAAACATTCATATAGGCTTCATCTGTGCTTTGGATAATTTCATAAATTTATTTGAATCCTGTGTATTTTAAGTATTATCTGGAGGTGGAGCAAAAATAATATAAAAATTAGGGCATACAAATGATTTCCTGTTTTTTTTTTTTTTTTTTTTGGCGGTACGCGGGCCTCTCACCACTGTGGCCTCTCCCGTTGTGGAGCACAGGCTCCGGACACGCAGACCCAGTGGCCATGGCTCACGGGCCCAGCCGCTCCGCGGCATGTGGGATCTTCCCAGACCGGGGCACGAACCTGCGTCCCCTGCATCGGCAGGTGGACTCTCAACCACTGTGCCACCAGGGAAGCACGATTTCCTCTTTCTTGAGAAGTGATTGTACATTCAAAAAGGTTATAATATAACCTTTTTCTTGAATCATGCAATAAACCCTGGAGTTCTTTCTAAATCTCTGGGAGTTATTAGAGTTTCTCTGAATGATTCAGATGGGAGAACAGAAAGAGAGGACATCAGTATTTGGTGAGCATTTTCTAGATTCCAGGAACTGTGTTTGGAGATTTATGTATACTGTCTTACTTAAAATAAGCTAACGAGCTGGACATAATTCCCATTTTATAGATGAGTAAACCAAGGCTCATAGGAATTACCTTACACCACTAGTAAGCTGCAGAGAATACATCTGCAGCTAGAGGGATCTGGTGGCAAAACATGCTTTTCCAACCCTACTATATTGCTTCTCAGTCACAAACACATGGAAGCTACTGTGGGTTTGGCCAAGTTTAAGAACACCATGGGGAGTAGATATTTTCCCCTTTCTACACTGCCATGCTCACACTCTCTCCTCTGTTTAGAGCTTCTGAGAAATTTGAGGAAGGAGGAGTGGCTGAAAAGTCTGGGAATTCAGAGGGAAGAATTCTTACATAAGGTTTGGGTGCTTGATAAATACTTTTGCTTTTACTGGTTATACTTATTCTCCTATTGCCACCTTTCACAGCCAAATTTTATGAAACTCTACTAAATTTTAGGCATTCTGTATTCATATACATCATATATCTCATTCTGACAATAAGTCTGTGAAGTAAATATTAATAATCTCATTTTACAGATGAGAAACAAAGGCTCGGTGAGAGAAAATAGGCTTCACAAAGTCAGAGTGATGGGATGTGGAGTGATGGGAAGAGAACTTAAACCCAGGTCTGTCTGACTCCAAAGTCCATGCTCTTTTTACTGTACAGTGCACCTCTCCCCAAAAAATAAGACCTGCACCCAATACCAATTACAGAATACCACAGGTAGGAGGCAACTTTTCTTTATCTGAGATTCAGTCCAAAGACATCTTCCACTAATCAGAGGAATCCACTGCCACTAATCTATCATACTTGAACGTCATAGAAATGCAACTGATTTTTGCATGTTAATTTTGTATCCTAAAACCTTACTAAATTCATTTATTACTTCTAATACATTTGTGTGTGTGTGTATAGTCTAAAGTTATCTACATATAAGATCATGTCATCTGTAAATGGAGATAACTTTACTTCGATTCCAATTTGAACCCTTTTAATATCTTTTTCTTGACTGATTGCTGTGGCTAGGACTTCCTGTATTATGCTGAATAGAAGTAGTGAGAGTGGGCATCCTTATCTTGTTCCTGATCTTAATGGAAAAGCTTTCAGTTTTCAGCAAGATGTTAGTTGTGGGCTTTTCGTATGTGGCCTTTATTGTGTTGAGGTAAGTTCCTTCTATACCTAGTTTGTGAGAGTTTTATCATGAACTGGTGTTGAATTTTGTCAAATGCTTTTTCTGTATTGAGATGATCATGTGGTTTTTATCCTTTTTTCTGTTAATGTGGTGTATCACATTAATTAATTTGTATATGTTGAACAGTCCTTGCATCCTAGAGATAAATTGCATTTGGTCACAGTGAATGGTCCTAAACTGTTAGAAATAATCAACAAATTCAGTGAACCTGCAGGTTACAAAATCAACATTAAAAAGATCAGTTGCCTTTCTATACACTAATAATGAGCTCATTATTTCCAAAAAGGAAATTAAGGAAATAATACCATTTACAATTATCAAAAAGAATAAAATACTTAGGAATAAACTTAACCAAGGAGGTGAAGGACTCTGGTGGAAGCAGGAGGAGAGAGGTGAAAGCAAGGGTGGGTGGGACAGTTTGAGTGATGTTCTAGTATGTAAGTCAGTAGTGGGTTCACAAGCATTCATTCTCTTATTATATTCTATAACATGTATGTTATATTCTTTAGTAAGTATCAAATATTGCATAATAAAAAAGTGAGTATTGAAAAAAAGACAGTCACATTGTTGGGTCTAAGGCTGGACTAGGCCAGTGGTTGATAAACCTGGCTGCACCCTGGAGCCACAGAAGGAAGAGTCAGTTCTCCTGAATCAAAATCTCTGATGTAAGCTTCATTCACACAGGAATATCTGATTCATTTACTTCTGTATCCTTGCACCTATACCAATGCCTGAAACCTTTTGACAGCTATGTATTAAATGCATGAATGCATGAATAGGACTGAGCAATCCGCATTTTAGTAAATGCCCACGTGATTCTGCAAGTTAGTCCGCTGAACAAGACTGCCACCTTCCTCTCTCACACGCCCCAGATCCTTTCTCCTAACAACTGGGCAATCATCACACAAAAGCTCATTTCATGCAAAAGGAAGAAGATGTGTATCATCACCTCAAAGGAAACCTTGAAGAAAGGAGATACACACCTTGGCAGGATCATGGGAGACAGGCAGGCTGGTGGAGAGCAGCATGTAGCCAGTCTGCAGCTGAGCCTGTACCCTTCAGGAACAGCTGGTTTGTGCTTACCTTGACCTCAGTCTCAGTATTGAAGGAACCCTCAGTCTGGCATCTAAAGTAACTGATGTCCCTTCCAGTCCTAGACCTCTTCCCTGGGTCCTGGCTCTGGCCCCAGTCATCTGCCATGAACCTCAGAGGGTCCTGGTTCATGTCCTGAGACGTGCTTTTCATCAGCCTCATGGTGGCTGAGGCCTGAGGAAGAGAGAAATGGTGGGACAGAGGAGGCTTCAAAGCCTAACCTGACGAGGGAGAAAACCTGGACTCCTGAGCAGTCACCTGTTTCCTTCTCCAGCACCTGCTGACTCTGCCCAGCAACACTCTCCTCTCGTTCCCACCCTCCCCTCCCCATGTGACACTTTTCTCGAAGTGTCTGCTCTCCTCTTTTCTTCCTAGAAACACCCGGAAAATGGTGCTCAGCTCACTCAACTTCAGCAAGTCACCTCTGTGTGCTGCTCAGTGGGAAAAGTTTGGGAAAGATCCAGACTTTCTGTATCAGCTCTCTACTGCTGCATAACAAATTACCCCAAAATGTAGTGGCTTAAAGCAGCAATATATTTATGTCAGTTTCTGTAGGTTAGGAATCTGGGAGCAACTTAACTGTGTGGTTCTAGATCAGTATCTCTCGTGAAGTCACAGCCAAGCAATCAATAAAATCTGCAGTCTCTGAGGCCTCTCTGGGGCTGAAGGAACCACTTCCAAGCTTACTAACCGGACTCTTCACTTCCTCACTACAAAGGTCTCTCCACAGGGCTCCTACTCTGTGGTTTCCCCTACAGGAAGGTAATACAAGAGAGGAAAAGAGAGAGGAAACCTAAGATGGAAGGGTTTTTTTTAAATAACCTGCTCTTGGAAGTGACACAGTATTACTTCTGTTATATGATATTGATCACCCAGACCAGCCCTGGTAAAATGTGGGAGGGGATTACATACAGGTGTGCATACCAGGAGGCAGGCATCATTGGGGCTTTCTCCGGGGCTGGCCACCCCTTTCCATTGATGGGCTTTCAAGCCCTATGGGCCCTTCAGTTAAATGTAGGTGTTTCCAGAGATTACCATAGTAACAGGCCATTAACTAATTAACCAAGTGGCTGCCACTCTGAAAAGCAGAAAATAGATGGGCAAGTTGTGTGTGGAGGGAATGGGAGAGAGGAGAAAAATTTCTCTGTGGGGCTTTGGAGGAGGGTCAATGGGGAAGGATCTACTACTTGTGGGAGGAAGTCAGCCCAGTATGATAATAAAGACACTAAAAAGCAAGATCGCTGTCTAAGAGGAGGGGACAGAGTGGGAGTGGGGGATGGAGAGACATTCCATTTGCTGTCTTTGCAAACATCACCTACTGAGACCTTGGCCTCTGCAGCCGCGGTATCTGTGCAGAGATGGGGGGAAAGCGGGTGATGCGCCTCACTGCTGGTTACTTAAATGTTCCTTCCAAGGCAGCTGGTGGAGTATGTGCCTATATACCATCCTCAGTTTGGTTTTTCCCCTTTTTCCTAAATCACACATTTTAATTAACCTTCAAGCCCTTGCTGAGGCTTTGAAAGAACTTAATTGGCCTGCAGGGATTGAAACACACAACAGCCAGAAAAAGGCTACATCTCAGTTGTTTTCACTCTGAGGACTTGTAAAATTGAAATTATTGTTTTATTTCAGCCTTTGAAGCCCAGAGCTACATGTGCATTCCTATTTGGAACTGGCAGAAGCATCTTTGAACGCTTAACTGAAGATTGCAAAAAGGTATTGAAGCCACAGTGACATGTGAGTATTTTAACACTTGAGTCGTTCATTCTTCTTGTGTTTTTGGGTTGACAATAAGAGTTGTACTCCTACTGGCTTTTTTTTTTGTTGTGTTTTCTTTTGGCTTCCTCATTGTGGATGGGAAATATTTGGACTGGAATTTAATCTGCAGACTTTCACAGTCAGGTGGGAAATCTCTTGAAATCAGAACCACTTAAGAGACTTTCAGATGTTTTCAGTTTTGTCCAACATAATTCTGAGATCCACAGTCAATGTGTGTATTTTATTTTCCATATGAATCCATATGAAAAGCAACTGACAGGTGCTTACTGAAAATCAATGATGTGCAGAGATCAGGCAATAGATAAACACTTGTTTGACTTCAGAATAGAGTTAATTGTCAGGGGAAACCCACACGAGTGAGTGAGCTCACCAAAGGAGTGAGACGGGGAGAGAACAGCAGAGAGTCAAGAACTGGGATGCTGAGAATCTAGAGGAAAAGAAGCTGGCAAAGGTCATGGGGAAGGAGACTGTGAGGTCAGGGGTCGGGGGAGGAAAGTAGTGAAGAAAATCCAGGAGGCATGGCAAAAAAGGGTGATGAGTCATTTTAAAAGTGCAGAGGGCTTCCCTGGTGGCGCACTGGTTGAGAGTCCGCCTGCTGATGCAGGGGACACGGGTTCGTGCCCCTGTCTGGGAAGATCCCACATGCCGCGGAGCGGCTGGGCCCGTGAGCCATGGCCGCTGAGCCTGCGCGTCCAGAGCCTGTGCTCCGCAGTGGGAGAGGCCGCAGCGGTGAGAGGCCCGCGTACCGCAAAAAAAAAAAAAAAAAAAA